>NW_027476091.1:3367500-3591010 GCF_051020955.1 Megalopta genalis | reverse complement strand
ACCTTGACATAACCTTGACATAACCTTGACATAACCTTGACATAACCTTGACATAACCTTGACATAACCTTGACATAACCTTGACATAACCTTGACATAACCTTGACATAACCTTGACATAACCTTGACATAACCTTGACATAACCTTGACATAACCTTGACATAACCTTGACATAACCTTGACATAACCCTTGACATAACCTTGACATAACCTTGACATAACCTTGACATAACCTTGACCATAACCTTGACATAACCTTGACATAACCTTGACATAACCTTGACATAACCTTGACATAACCTTGACATAACCTTGACATAACCTTGACATAACCTTGACATAACCTTGACATAACCTTGACATAACCTTGACATAACCTTGACATAACCTTGACATAACCTTGACATAACCTTGACATAACCTTGACATAACCTTGACATAACCTTGACATAACCTTGACATAACCTTGACATAACCTTGACATAACCTTGACATAACCTTGACATAACCTTGACATAACCTTGACATAACCTTGACATAACCTTGACATAACCTTGACATAACCTTGACATAACCTTGACATAACCTTGACATAACCTTGACATAACCTTGACATAACCTTGACATAACCTTGACATAACCTTGACATAACCTTGACATAACCTTGACATAACCTTGACATAACCTTGACATAACCTTGACATAACCTTGACATAACCTTGACATAACCTTGACATAACCTTGAATAACCTTGACATAACCTTGACATAACCTTGACATAACCTTGACATAACCTTGACATAACCTTGACATAACCTTGACATAACCTTGACATAACCTTGACATAACCTTGACATAACCTTGACATAACCTTGACATAACCTTGACATAACCTTGACATAACCTTGACATAACCTTGACATAACCTTGACATAACCTTGACATAACCTTGACATAACCTTGACATAACCTTGACATAACCTTGACATAACCTTGACATAACCTTGACATAACCTTGACATAACCTTGACATAACCTTGACATAACCTTGACATAACCTTGACATAACCTTGACATAACCTTGACATAACCTTGACATAACCTTGACATAACCTTGACATAACCTTGACATAACCTTGACATAACCTTGACATAACCTTGACATAACCTTGACATAACCTTGACATAACCTTGACATAACCTTGACATAACCTTGACATAACCTTGACATAACCTTGACATAACCTTGACATAACCTTGACATAACCTTGACATAACCTTGACATAACCTTGACATAACCTTGACATAACCTTGACATAACCTTGACATAACCTTGACATAACCTTGACATAACCTTGACATAACCTTGACATAACCTTGACATAACCTTGACATAACCTTGACATAACCTTGACATAACCTTGACATAACCTTGACATAACCTTGACATAACCTTGACATAACCTTGACATAACCTTGACATAACCTTGACATAACCTTGACATAACCTTGACATAACCTTGACATAACCTTGACATAACCTTGACATAACCTTGACATAACCTTGACATAACCTTGACATAACCTTGACATAACCTTGACATAACCTTGACATAACCTTGACATAACCTTGACATAACCTTGACATAACCTTGACATAACCTTGACATAACCTTGACATAACCTTGACATAACCTTGACATAACCTTGACATAACCTTGACATAACCTTGACATAACCTTGACATAACCTTGACATAACCTTGACATAACCTTGACATAACCTTGACATAACCTTGACATAACCTTGACATAACCTTGACATAACCTTGACATAACCTTGACATAACCTTGACATAACCTTGACATAACCTTGACATAACCTTGACATAACCTTGACATAACCTTGACATAACCTTGACATAACCTTGACATAACCTTGACATAACCTTGACATAACCTTGACATAACCTTGACATAACCTTGACATAACCTTGACATAACCTTGACATAACCTTGACATAACCTTGACATAACCTTGACATAACCTTGACATAACCTTGACATAACCTTGACATAACCTTGACATAACCTTGACATAACCTTGACATAACCTTGACATAACCTTGACATAACCTTGACATAACCTTGACATAACCTTGACATAACCTTGACATAACCTTGACATAACCTTGACATAACCTTGACATAACCTTGACATAACCTTGACATAACCTTGACATAACCTTGACATAACCTTGACA
This sequence comes from Megalopta genalis, assembly GCF_051020955.1. NCBI lineage: Eukaryota > Metazoa > Arthropoda > Insecta > Hymenoptera > Halictidae > Megalopta > Megalopta genalis. The sequence goes on along the minus strand of NW_027476091.1, from coordinate 3,588,745 downwards.
TAACCTTGACATAACCTTGACATAACCTTGACATAACCTTGACATAACCTTGACATAACCTTGACATAACCTTGACATAACCTTGACATAACCTTGACATAACCTTGACATAACCTTGACATAACCTTGACATAACCTTGACATAACCTTGACATAACCTTGACATAACCTTGACATAACCTTGACATAACCTTGACATAACCTTGACATAACCTTGACATAACCTTGACATAACCTTGACATAACCTTGACATAACCTTGACATAACCTTGACATAACCTTGACATAACCTTGACATAACCTTGACATAACCTTGACATAACCTTGACATAACCTTGACATAACCTTGACATAACCTTGACATAACCTTGACATAACCTTGACATAACCTTGACATAACCTTGACATAACCTTGACATAACCTTGACATAACCTTGACATAACCTTGACATAACCTTGACATAACCTTGACATAACCTTGACATAACCTTGACATAACCTTGACATAACCTTGACATAACCTTGACATAACCTTGACATAACCTTGACATAACCTTGACATAACCTTGACATAACCTTGACATAACCTTGACATAACCTTGACATAACCTTGACATAACCTTGACATAACCTTGACATAACCTTGACATAACCTTGACATAACCTTGACATAACCTTGACATAACCTTGACATAACCTTGACATAACCTTGACATAACCTTGACATAACCTTGACATAACCTTGACATAACCTTGACATAACCTTGACATAACCTTGACATAACCTTGACATAACCTTGACATAACCTTGACATAACCTTGACATAACCTTGACATAACCTTGACATAACCTTGACATAACCTTGACATAACCTTGACATAACCTTGACATAACCTTGACATAACCTTGACATAACCTTGACATAACCTTGACATAACCTTGACATAACCTTGACATAACCTTGACATAACCTTGACATAACCTTGACATAACCTTGACATAACCTTGACATAACCTTGACATAACCTTGACATAACCTTGACATAACCTTGACATAACCTTGACATAACCTTGACATAACCTTGACATAACCTTGACATAACCTTGACATAACCTTGACATAACCTTGACATAACCTTGACATAACCTTGACATAACCTTGACATAACCTTGACATAACCTTGACATAACCTTGACATAACCTTGACATAACCTTGACATAACCTTGACATAACCTTGACATAACCTTGACATAACCTTGACATAACCTTGACATAACCTTGACATAACCTTGACATAACCTTGACATAACCTTGACATAACCTTGACATAACCTTGACATAACCTTGACATAACCTTGACATAACCTTGACATAACCTTGACATAACCTTGACATAACCTTGACATAACCTTGACATAACCTTGACATAACCTTGACATAACCTTGACATAACCTTGACATAACCTTGACATAACCTTGACATAACCTTGACATAACCTTGACATAACCTTGACATAACCTTGACATAACCTTGACATAACCTTGACATAACCTTGACATAACCTTGACATAACCTTGACATAACCTTGACATAACCTTGACATAACCTTGACATAACCTTGACATAACCTTGACATAACCTTGACATAACCTTGACATAACCTTGACATAACCTTGACATAACCTTGACATAACCTTGACATAACCTTGACATAACCTTGACATAACCTTGACATAACCTTGACATAACCTTGACATAACCTTGACATAACCTTGACATAACCTTGACATAACCTTGACATAACCTTGACATAACCTTGACATAACCTTGACATAACCTTGACATAACCTTGACATAACCTTGACATAACCTTGACATAACCTTGACATAACCTTGACATAACCTTGACATAACCTTGACATAACCTTGACATAACCTTGACATAACCTTGACATAACCTTGACATAACCTTGACATAACCTTGACATAACCTTGACATAACCTTGACATAACCTTGACATAACCTTGACATAACCTTGACATAACCTTGACATAACCTTGACATAACCTTGACATAACCTTGACATAACCTTGACATAACCTTGACATAACCTTGACATAACCTTGACATAACCTTGACATAACCTTGACATAACCTTGACATAACCTTGACATAACCTTGACATAACCTTGACATAACCTTGACATAACCTTGACATAACCTTGACATAACCTTGACATAACCTTGACATAACCTTGACATAACCTTGACATAACCTTGACATAACCTTGACATAACCTTGACATAACCTTGACATAACCTTGACATAACCTTGACATAACCTTGACATAACCTTGACATAACCTTGACATAACCTTGACATAACCTTGACATAACCTTGACATAACCTTGACATAACCTTGACATAACCTTGACATAACCTTGACATAACCTTGACATAACCTTGACATAACCTTGACATAACCTTGACATAACCTTGACATAACCTTGACATAACCTTGACATAACCTTGACATAACCTTGACATAACCTTGACATAACCTTGACATAACCTTGACATAACCTTGACATAACCTTGACATAACCTTGACATAACCTTGACATAACCTTGACATAACCTTGACATAACCTTGACATAACCTTGACATAACCTTGACATAACCTTGACATAACCTTGACATAACCTTGACATAACCTTGACATAACCTTGACATAACCTTGACATAACCTTGACATAACCTTGACATAACCTTGACATAACCTTGACATAACCTTGACATAACCTTGACATAACCTTGACATAACCTTGACATAACCTTGACATAACCTTGACATAACCTTGACATAACCTTGACATAACCTTGACATAACCTTGACATAACCTTGACATAACCTTGACATAACCTTGACATAACCTTGACATAACCTTGACATAACCTTGACATAACCTTGACATAACCTTGACATAACCTTGACATAACCTTGACATAACCTTGACATAACCTTGACATAACCTTGACATAACCTTGACATAACCTTGACATAACCTTGACATAACCTTGACATAACCTTGACATAACCTTGACATAACCTTGACATAACCTTGACATAACCTTGACATAACCTTGACATAACCTTGACATAACCTTGACATAACCTTGACATAACCTTGACATAACCTTGACATAACCTTGACATAACCTTGACATAACCTTGACATAACCTTGACATAACCTTGACATAACCTTGACATAACCTTGACATAACCTTGACATAACCTTGACATAACCTTGACATAACCTTGACATAACCTTGACATAACCTTGACATAACCTTGACATAACCTTGACATAACCTTGACATAACCTTGACATAACCTTGACATAACCTTGACATAACCTTGACATAACCTTGACATAACCTTGACATAACCTTGACATAACCTTGACATAACCTTGACATAACCTTGACATAACCTTGACATAACCTTGACATAACCTTGACATAACCTTGACATAACCTTGACATAACCTTGACATAACCTTGACATAACCTTGACATAACCTTGACATAACCTTGACATAACCTTGACATAACCTTGACATAACCTTGACATAACCTTGACATAACCTTGACATAACCTTGACATAACCTTGACATAACCTTGACATAACCTTGACATAACCTTGACATAACCTTGACATAACCTTGACATAACCTTGACATAACCTTGACATAACCTTGACATAACCTTGACATAACCTTGACATAACCTTGACATAACCTTGACATAACCTTGACATAACCTTGACATAACCTTGACATAACCTTGACATAACCTTGACATAACCTTGACATAACCTTGACATAACCTTGACATAACCTTGACATAACCTTGACATAACCTTGACATAACCTTGACATAACCTTGACATAACCTTGACATAACCTTGACATAACCTTGACATAACCTTGACATAACCTTGACATAACCTTGACATAACCTTGACATAACCTTGACATAACCTTGACATAACCTTGACATAACCTTGACATAACCTTGACATAACCTTGACATAACCTTGACATAACCTTGACATAACCTTGACATAACCTTGACATAACCTTGACATAACCTTGACATAACCTTGACATAACCTTGACATAACCTTGACATAACCTTGACATAACCTTGACATAACCTTGACATAACCTTGACATAACCTTGACATAACCTTGACATAACCTTGACATAACCTTGACATAACCTTGACATAACCTTGACATAACCTTGACATAACCTTGACATAACCTTGACATAACCTTGACATAACCTTGACATAACCTTGACATAACCTTGACATAACCTTGACATAACCTTGACATAACCTTGACATAACCTTGACATAACCTTGACATAACCTTGACATAACCTTGACATAACCTTGACATAACCTTGACATAACCTTGACATAACCTTGACATAACCTTGACATAACCTTGACATAACCTTGACATAACCTTGACATAACCTTGACATAACCTTGACATAACCTTGACATAACCTTGACATAACCTTGACATAACCTTGACATAACCTTGACATAACCTTGACATAACCTTGACATAACCTTGACATAACCTTGACATAACCTTGACATAACCTTGACATAACCTTGACATAACCTTGACATAACCTTGACATAACCTTGACATAACCTTGACATAACCTTGACATAACCTTGACATAACCTTGACATAACCTTGACATAACCTTGACATAACCTTGACATAACCTTGACATAACCTTGACATAACCTTGACATAACCTTGACATAACCTTGACATAACCTTGACATAACCTTGACATAACCTTGACATAACCTTGACATAACCTTGACATAACCTTGACATAACCTTGACATAACCTTGACATAACCTTGACATAACCTTGACATAACCTTGACATAACCTTGACATAACCTTGACATAACCTTGACATAACCTTGACATAACCTTGACATAACCTTGACATAACCTTGACATAACCTTGACATAACCTTGACATAACCTTGACATAACCTTGACATAACCTTGACATAACCTTGACATAACCTTGACATAACCTTGACATAACCTTGACATAACCTTGACATAACCTTGACATAACCTTGACATAACCTTGACATAACCTTGACATAACCTTGACATAACCTTGACATAACCTTGACATAACCTTGACATAACCTTGACATAACCTTGACATAACCTTGACATAACCTTGACATAACCTTGACATAACCTTGACATAACCTTGACATAACCTTGACATAACCTTGACATAACCTTGACATAACCTTGACATTTTTTTTTTTTTTTTTTTTTTTTTTCAGGAGGAGGGGAATGCTTTGCGCACGCCGCCCCTGGATGTTGGTGGGCGGGAGTGTGGGACTCCCTGGCGAAAAAGGTGCAATGCCTGGTATACCCACTAAACCCCTCCTCAGGCTTCAGCCTTTGCGCAGAACACCCACCGCGGCGTCCCCTCTCGGGATTCCTGCACGGTGGGTGTCTGGATCAAGAGTCAAAAACCGTTTAACTAAGGCCACGGTAAGCCTATACTACACCTAGAGTCAAAAAAGCAGGGTCAAGAATTAAACCTAGAATAAAAATAATAATAATAATAAGCAATTTAAAATAAAATAAATAAAATATAAACGCCTAGCCTAAAGGCTGAGGCTTGTGTCTCTGTCTGATGCTTTGCATCCTACGGTGCCGTCGCTTTTCTATCCGGTCAAGCTCTTCTCGTTGCTTGGCAACACCGGTGATGTAGCGAACGAGAGTTGTCCTGGTGGTGTCGTTTTTTAAAAGCGCCATAAAATTGCCGAGGCCGATAGTTGTTCCCATCGAACCCTCGGCGGCGCCCCTCTCGGCAGCAAAACGCCCGCACTCCAAGAACGCATGAACGGGGCCATCAGGCCCACGCCCACATGCCAGGCAGAGATCACTCGACAAAAAGCCCATCCTCGACTGATACTCAGAGAAGCATCCGTGCCCGGTGATAAACTGGGTCAGGTGAAAACTGAGAATTTTAGGGCCCCACTGGACCCACTCGCTGATAACGGGAATCAAGCGGTGGGTCCAGCGTCCATGCTTTGCAGCATCCCATCTGTCTTGCCAACGCTGTAACGTGACAAGCCTTTCCTCAGCCTTAACCCGCCCAGCCTCCGACACGAAGCCCTCCGAGCCCCGGTCGAGGGTGGACAGCCTGCGAAAAATGCGAAGCCTTTCCTCCGCCACCAACACCAGAGGCGGCACGCCCGCCAGAACACAAACGGCGTCGAGGGACACGGTCCTGTACGACCTGGCCACTCGGGCCAGGATCGAACGCTGGACCGCGTTAATGGCCTTATCGTTGCCGCACCTCGACGCCACGTGCGCCCAAGCAGGGGCCGCGTAGAGGACCACCGACTCGACCACCCTATAATAGAGCAGCCGAGCCCAGTAGCCCCCGCCCCGGATATTGGGAAGGATTCGGGCTAGCAGGCCCGCGTACTTGGCTGCCTTCTCGCAGCTTCGCCTGACATGTGCACGAAAACACTGATTTCCCTCGATCAGCAGTCCAAGGTAGCGCACGCATCCGCCGCCTCGAAGGGACGCCGAACCGAGGGCCAGCTGGAGGGGCCCCGGAGCCTTCCTGCTGGTCAGGTGCAGGACCTCGGTCTTCTCCTCCGCCAGCTCTAGATGGTTGTCCCTGAACCACGCGCGGATGCGGGCGAGCGTTTGCTCGGCCAACGCAACCACGCGATCGGCACTGCGCGCGCCGACGAGCAGGGCGACGTCGTCCGCAAATCCTATTAGACTACAGTGCCTGGGAAGAGGCATCTCGAGGAGGCCATCGTATTGGGCGTTCCAGAACCAGGGGCCGAGAACGGAGCCCTGAGGCACCCCGGCATGAACTGGAAAACGCTCAGGTCCTGACGGGGTCGTCGCCTCCACCACGCGCCCGCTGAGATAGCTACTCAGCACGCGCAACAGCGGAGCCGAGACCCCTTTCCCCGCCAAGGCGCCCAAAATACCGTCCCACCTTACGGTGTTAAAGGCATTCCTGACGTCCAAGGCAACCATTACGCAATGCAATCCTGTACGCTTGGCAGCGTCCCATGTGTCGATGAGGCGACACATGGCATCGACCGTGCTTTTGCGCTTGACAAAGCCAAATTGATTGCCTGCGAAGGCCACCACGGACGCCAGGCGCTCCTTGAGACAATACTCAAACGCCTTGGAGAAGTTCGAGAGAAGGCAAAGCGGGCGCCACGACACCACGCCCCCGGGTCCAGGCTTCTTAGGGATCAACACCAGCCGGCCCACCTTCCACGCCTCCGGGAAATATCCCAATTCGAGGCATGTGTTGAAAAGGTGGGCGACGTGGCTGAGCGCCTCTCTCCCAAGAGCCCAGACCACGGAGGACGCTATGCCGTCGACGCCGGCCGCCTTCCTCTTGACCTTTTTGATGGCCGCCTCGACCTCGTCCTCTGTAAAAAACTGCCTAGAAGAGGCAGGGCACTCTGGTATAAACTCCTCAATTCGAGGGAAAGGAGCCCCACTAGGAGGCTCCGTTACAAAAAGCTTGCGGACGACGTCCGCCACCTCGCCGGCACTAAGGGATGCTGGCGGAGAGCGTCCCTTGACCCTGCCGCTGACCCACAGGTACGGCCGGCCCCACACATCAGCCTCCACGCTATCCGTAAACTTTTTCCACGCGGCGGACTTGGCAATCGCTATAGAGCGTGCCAGGTCCTTTTTAAGGACTTTATACGCCGAGATACGAACTTCCAGGGCCCCGGCGTCCCGACCGCGCCTGGCCCTCTGCAGGCTTCGCCTGGCCTTGCAAACCATTTTCCTGGCCGTCGCGATCTCGCTACTCCACCACCACACGGGACGCTTATCGCGCAGCCCGGGGTGGAGGGTGCGAGACGCTCGTCCGGCCAGGTCGACAATCATGTCTATGTACGCGTCCACGTCCTCAACAGTAACAATACTGAGAGGGTTAGCTTCATGCGCATACCTGCAATATAATTCCAAGAATTTCCTGGTGTCGATGCTCCGGCGCGGTGGGCCGAGATGCGGTCCCCGCCCGGCCGCGCACCCACCAAACTTGTGTAGAATGTACCGGTGGTCGGAGGCAGTCTCAATGTCGAGGATCCTGCTCTCCATCAACCTGGCATAGGCGCCGCCGCCACAGAACATAAAATCGATGAGGGAGCGCTGGCTCCCCCTCTCAAAAGTGAAAGACCCGGTACTCTTTACCGGGACGAGGCCCATCTTATTTATGAGCTCGAGGACGGCGTGCCCCCTTGCATCGGAGCAGACCGATCCCCAGGCCGGGGACTTCGCGTTGAAGTCCCCGCCCACCGCAATCTGGCCCAGAGGGATATTTCCAATTAGAGCCTCAAGATCACAGAGAAGGGCACCGAATTCAGAGAGAGGAATATTCGGGGAGAAATAGCAGCCAACGAGGGTGAGGTCACCCACGCCGACCGCCACCGCCCCCCGAACGGCCCCCACGGGCCTAACCCCCGCCCCCGCAGCGCCCCTCCCCGTGACCCAGACGGCCGCCTTTCCGGTTTCATCCCTGTGCCAGTCACCTGGAACGGTCCAGGGCTCCGACACGAGGACAACGTCGACCTCGAGCTCACGCACAGCCTGCTGCAGCAAATCGTGGGCTAGCCGACACCTATGCAGGTTTATCTGGAGAACATTGAGACCCCCCAGCCGGATACTCTGTAAACTGGCCATATTAGCCATTGCGCCGCACTAGTAAAACGTCTCGTGAAAATCGAAAATTGAGAGTAAATATGGGATTTACCGTCGGCGAGATGTTTGCGCTCTGCTAAAATCGAAGCGAAGGTATTCCGGTGACCAAACAGTAAATTCCGTGCAGCAATGTTAAGCTCAGCGTTGCCGTTACACCCACACACTGCACTTCACTAATAAAATTAATTAAATTAAATTTCAAAACTTATCGGTTAACGACCGATAAGCTAACGTTATAACAAAAGAAAAGAACTGTAAGAAAAGAAAAAGTTTAAGAAGTAGGCCGACAAGAAATGTACCTCGCACAAAAACTCTTGCACAAAAAACCGTGCGTGTCAGTCGCGTATCGAAACAGACGTTACGTGACGTCAGCCTTACTTTCTATATTTTGACGGAGAGGGCCGTCCCTCTCCGCACGTCCCTGCTCCGCAGTGCTTGTTGAGCCGCTCGGCTCCTGTCGTGTAATTTCGCCCAGCTCGGCCGCGCCTGCGCCGCCGCCTGCGCGTTCCGTGCTGCGCGGACGCAAGACGACGTCATTCGGACTCGTCAGCCCGTCTCCCCCCGCGCGTCCCTGAGCCGGCGCTCTCTTCAGCCTGAGCTTCGGCTCTTTCCGGCACGGCTCGCGGCGAAGGGCCGAGTCTGCGCACTGGTCTGCGCAGACATCGCTGCGCGTTGGCGACGCGCTACTTGGCACAGGGGGTACCCCCCCGGCCGATGCACCGCGCGGTGCAGGCTGCGGACATCCACCCGCGCGCGTACCACCGCCCCCAGAACTAATGCCTGCTTCATTCCGACGAGCAGACTGCTCAGGTGTTATATTATGATTACGCACCGCGGACGAGCCAATCCCCTTTTCAACCGAAGGGGGAGAGGCTCGCGCTCGCGGCGTTATTTTCGGACGTCGTTCGATAGAAGGAGGCTTCCCCCCCTTGCTCCTGGCCTCTTCAAGGGCCCTGCGGTAGGCAGGACATCTGAGACCCCCGTCCCGGTGCCCGTCCTGGTCGCAGACCACGCACCTCTCGCGCCCCCTACACTCGCCCGCCCGGTGATCATCAGCGCCGCATTTGCGGCAGACCTTTGTACGGTCTGGCCCTTTACAATCAGCGGCCCGATGTCCGTATCCCCGGCACCTGAAGCACTGGAGGATTTCCTCGCGCTCAGTTACCAGACAGCAGCTCCAGCCCACGCGTAGCGGGCTGAGGGCGAGGATACGCGCCGCCACCGACGCGGGAGCCAGAATAGATGCATTCTGCCTCCCAGCAAACGCCGGCCGGAGAGCGCGTATCTTGTAGCTGTCAGATGGAAATTCGGGCAGCCTCCTGTGAATAGCCGCCTTTATGTCGTCGACGGTCGCGTCGCCTTCGACACGGCGGAGGTGCAAGGTGCGGAGAGGGCCCCTTCCCACCCCGACCGACGCCCTAAGCCCTTGTACCTTTTCGTTAACCAGGGAGCTGAGGGCCCTGGCCTTCGCCCCGTCGCCCCTCACTTGTATGAGCATATGTCCATCCCTACTGGTCCTGACGTCGGAGACGAGAATCCCCGCGCCGTCGATGTCGACCTTATCCTTTACGGCCCGAAGCATCTGAGCGTACGTGAGGTTCTCGCCCCTCACCAGTACCGTGTCGGAGGGCTGCTCGGGGGGGCGACGCATTTGGCCGGCTGGGATCCCCCAGATCTTGATTGCAACCCCGGTTCCCGAAAAAACCGCCTCCAGCATCTTTCGGAAAGGCTCCGAAGGAATGTCGGGGTGGGAGGCAATGGCTATGCACTTGCATGCCATCTTGACTCCCAGTTCCCTTAAGTGCGCGAGTGCCCTGTACGCGTTTTCCGCCGCGAAGGTGCTGGACCCGGTTGCCCTGTCAGCCGCGAAAAATATTCTTTTCTCGCGGATTCTGGGGGGGGCATCGCGGCGCGGAATGGATGTCCTGAGGGTGAGAAATGTGGACTCACCAACCGATGGAGGGTCCGTCCTCAGGTCAGCAACCCCCGGTATCCGGTCTAGAAGGAAGCGGGCAGGGCCCGTTCCCACCTCGAGGTCAGCTGGGGCGAAGCACGCCAGATCGTCGTCCGGACAGCCAACGAGGGGGTTACCCTCGACAATTGTCGTGTTCACGAACGACGATTCCGCCCACCTCCTGTCCACCAGTGCTCGGAGGGATGGCCAGTCCCTGGCCCCGCGCGTCCAGTCCGCAACGTCATGATCGTCCACCTCCTGCGGGTCGCAGGTCTGAGTGCCACAAGACCTGGTCCTCGGCGGGGCGATGCACTCGGTGTCCATCCTCTCCGTCGCAGGCTCGGTCTGCGTGCCCGTATTAACCCCGCGACCTCCAGGCTTCGCGTCCGGAGCTGGGGAGCTCCGTGTTGGAGGGCGGTGGGCTGGAGTTAAGGTTGAAGGGGCACGCTCGTTCCTCCTCATAGCCTTGACCGCGTGTTGCACTTCGTTGAGACTCCTGATGATAGTGTTGAAAAGCTTACGCGTGCCCTCCTCTTGCTCGGCTGAGGCGCCTAGCTTTTTGGCGAGAGCTCGCGTACCGGCAACCGCCTTCTTAACTTGAGTCTCCAAGCAGGGCAGGGGACTCACAAGACCACTGGCCGACGTCGATTCGTCCGACGTGCATTCATGTGCTTCTTCGGGCGACGAAAAAGCGGTCCTCTTCCTCTTGATCTTCCCCCTCCCCGCTGACCCCTTTCCGGAGCCAAGGGTGGGGGAAGAAGGGAAGGTAAAGAGGGAGGAAGGAGGGAGAGGGGAGAAGAAGGGAGGGGAGGGGGGATTGGGCACCGGAGAGGAGGCCGTAACGGCCTCCGTCCGGGGACTCTCGTCTCCGGTCTCGCGAACGGGATCGCGGGATCCCGACGGCGGAGATCGTGCCAGGCTTTTCCTGGGCAGGAAAGGAGAACCCTCCTGCTCGGCGTCGCGGCGTTGGCCTCGTTGGCTTCCAGTAGCCGTCACTTCCAAGTCGGCCTGGTTGCCTACCGACTTGGAGGAATTGCGGGTGCCGGGACACACCCTTATCTCGGCACGGCCGAGAGATGCAGGCGGCACTGTAGGTACCTGCTTATTTTTTGTATCTCTATTCATATTTAAAAAAAATGGAGTTAAACAAAAAGGGACAAAAACAGTGTAAAAGAGTGTAGGTGTGTAATATGGTCAGGAGGATCGCCGGGAGAAGGGGCACCGGCAGCCCGTCCTGGACCCCCCCGATGTCCGAGCGTCCCTACAATCCGGTGGCCTCGTCGGTTCCCCCCCCGCTCCCCGCAGCAGGGTACCCGTCCGGACGCCACTCGGCACTACTACGAGAAGCGGGATTTAGCGTAATCGCCCTACCACTGTGCAGGGCTGCCTCCCAACTGGCTGGGCTGGGTTCGGGCCCCCCTACTAATGGCGGCCCGGCAGTGCCCACCGGTGTTAACCGCTGTACCCTCCAGATAGGGGGCGCACACGGACACGAGGAAGTCCCCTCAGGACCCCCGATCATTCCCACCCCCGACGATCACTGCACCGTACTCCCAGACAGCGACCCCTCGAACTCGGAGACTCATTCATATTCCGGTGTACCTATTGACCAGGTACCCGGACCATTCATAACCCGCCAGGGCATTCCCGTTTATAGGTAGGCCCCCTTCATTCACGAGTGAACCCGTTTATAGAGTTACTCAATTCATCCACTGGCTCCCCGGAAAAAGGGGAAGGCCTCTCTTACACTCTCCCCGAGACAAAGGGTGCCCGGAAGCACGCGTAGAAACGTGTGTGTACATGAAAGTGAGTGGTTGTGCCCGTCGACAGCTACCACTGTTGCTGCGTCATTCGAGAGCCTGAACCCCTTCGGCGAGAACAGCCGGTACCACGTGAAGGTGGGGAAGACTTGGACTGCAGAGGCTATGGCCAGAAGGCCTTAGTTACGCATGACAGTCCCTTATCCGACCGACATAACCTTGACATAACCTTGACATAACCTTGACATAACCTTGACATAACCTTGACATAACCTTGACATAACCTTGACATAACCTTGACATAACCTTGACATAACCTTGACATAACCTTGACATAACCTTGACATAACCTTGACATAACCTTGACATAACCTTGACATAACCTTGACATAACCTTGACATAACCTTGACATAACCTTGACATAACCTTGACATAACCTTGACATAACCTTGACATAACCTTGACATAACCTTGACATAACCTTGACATAACCTTGACATAACCTTGACATAACCTTGACATAACCTTGACATAACCTTGACATAACCTTGACATAACCTTGACATAACCTTGACATAACCTTGACATAACCTTGACATAACCTTGACATAACCTTGACATAACCTTGACATAACCTTGACATAACCTTGACATAACCTTGACATAACCTTGACATAACCTTGACATAACCTTGACATAACCTTGACATAACCTTGACATAACCTTGACATAACCTTGACATAACCTTGACATAACCTTGACATAACCTTGACATAACCTTGACATAACCTTGACATAACCTTGACATAACCTTGACATAACCTTGACATAACCTTGACATAACCTTGACATAACCTTGACATAACCTTGACATAACCTTGACATAACCTTGACATAACCTTGACATAACCTTGACATAACCTTGACATAACCTTGACATAACCTTGACATAACCTTGACATAACCTTGACATAACCTTGACATAACCTTGACATAACCTTGACATAACCTTGACATAACCTTGACATAACCTTGACATAACCTTGACATAACCTTGACATAACCTTGACATAACCTTGACATAACCTTGACATAACCTTGACATAACCTTGACATAACCTTGACATAACCTTGACATAACCTTGACATAACCTTGACATAACCTTGACATAACCTTGACATAACCTTGACATAACCTTGACATAACCTTGACATAACCTTGACATAACCTTGACATAACCTTGACATAACCTTGACATAACCTTGACATAACCTTGACATAACCTTGACATAACCTTGACATAACCTTGACATAACCTTGACATAACCTTGACATAACCTTGACATAACCTTGACATAACCTTGACATAACCTTGACATAACCTTGACATAACCTTGACATAACCTTGACATAACCTTGACATAACCTTGACATAACCTTGACATAACCTTGACATAACCTTGACATAACCTTGACATAACCTTGACATAACCTTGACATAACCTTGACATAACCTTGACATAACCTTGACATAACCTTGACATAACCTTGACATAACCTTGACATAACCTTGACATAACCTTGACATAACCTTGACATAACCTTGACATAACCTTGACATAACCTTGACATAACCTTGACATAACCTTGACATAACCTTGACATAACCTTGACATAACCTTGACATAACCTTGACATAACCTTGACATAACCTTGACATAACCTTGACATAACCTTGACATAACCTTGACATAACCTTGACATAACCTTGACATAACCTTGACATAACCTTGACATAACCTTGACATAACCTTGACATAACCTTGACATAACCTTGACATAACCTTGACATAACCTTGACATAACCTTGACATAACCTTGACATAACCTTGACATAACCTTGACATAACCTTGACATAACCTTGACATAACCTTGACATAACCTTGACATAACCTTGACATAACCTTGACATAACCTTGACATAACCTTGACATAACCTTGACATAACCTTGACATAACCTTGACATAACCTTGACATAACCTTGACATAACCTTGACATAACCTTGACATAACCTTGACATAACCTTGACATAACCTTGACATAACCTTGACATAACCTTGACATAACCTTGACATAACCTTGACATAACCTTGACATAACCTTGACATAACCTTGACATAACCTTGACATAACCTTGACATAACCTTGACATAACCTTGACATAACCTTGACATAACCTTGACATAACCTTGACATAACCTTGACATAACCTTGACATAACCTTGACATAACCTTGACATAACCTTGACATAACCTTGACATAACCTTGACATAACCTTGACATAACCTTGACATAACCTTGACATAACCTTGACATAACCTTGACATAACCTTGACATAACCTTGACATAACCTTGACATAACCTTGACATAACCTTGACATAACCTTGACATAACCTTGACATAACCTTGACATAACCTTGACATAACCTTGACATAACCTTGACATAACCTTGACATAACCTTGACATAACCTTGACATAACCTTGACATAACCTTGACATAACCTTGACATAACCTTGACATAACCTTGACATAACCTTGACATAACCTTGACATAACCTTGACATAACCTTGACATAACCTTGACATAACCTTGACATAACCTTGACATAACCTTGACATAACCTTGACATAACCTTGACATAACCTTGACATAACCTTGACATAACCTTGACATAACCTTGACATAACCTTGACATAACCTTGACATAACCTTGACATAACCTTGACATAACCTTGACATAACCTTGACATAACCTTGACATAACCTTGACATAACCTTGACATAACCTTGACATAACCTTGACATAACCTTGACATAACCTTGACATAACCTTGACATAACCTTGACATAACCTTGACATAACCTTGACATAACCTTGACATAACCTTGACATAACCTTGACATAACCTTGACATAACCTTGACATAACCTTGACATAACCTTGACATAACCTTGACATAACCTTGACATAACCTTGACATAACCTTGACATAACCTTGACATAACCTTGACATAACCTTGACATAACCTTGACATAACCTTGACATAACCTTGACATAACCTTGACATAACCTTGACATAACCTTGACATAACCTTGACATAACCTTGACATAACCTTGACATAACCTTGACATAACCTTGACATAACCTTGACATAACCTTGACATAACCTTGACATAACCTTGACATAACCTTGACATAACCTTGACATAACCTTGACATAACCTTGACATAACCTTGACATAACCTTGACATAACCTTGACATAACCTTGACATAACCTTGACATAACCTTGACATAACCTTGACATAACCTTGACATAACCTTGACATAACCTTGACATAACCTTGACATAACCTTGACATAACCTTGACATAACCTTGACATAACCTTGACATAACCTTGACATAACCTTGACATAACCTTGACATAACCTTGACATAACCTTGACATAACCTTGACATAACCTTGACATAACCTTGACATAACCTTGACATAACCTTGACATAACCTTGACATAACCTTGACATAACCTTGACATAACCTTGACATAACCTTGACATAACCTTGACATAACCTTGACATAACCTTGACATAACCTTGACATAACCTTGACATAACCTTGACATAACCTTGACATAACCTTGACATAACCTTGACATAACCTTGACATAACCTTGACATAACCTTGACATAACCTTGACATAACCTTGACATAACCTTGACATAACCTTGACATAACCTTGACATAACCTTGACATAACCTTGACATAACCTTGACATAACCTTGACATAACCTTGACATAACCTTGACATAACCTTGACATAACCTTGACATAACCTTGACATAACCTTGACATAACCTTGACATAACCTTGACATAACCTTGACATAACCTTGACATAACCTTGACATAACCTTGACATAACCTTGACATAACCTTGACATAACCTTGACATAACCTTGACATAACCTTGACATAACCTTGACATAACCTTGACATAACCTTGACATAACCTTGACATAACCTTGACATAACCTTGACATAACCTTGACATAACCTTGACATAACCTTGACATAACCTTGACATAACCTTGACATAACCTTGACATAACCTTGACATAACCTTGACATAACCTTGACATAACCTTGACATAACCTTGACATAACCTTGACATAACCTTGACATAACCTTGACATAACCTTGACATAACCTTGACATAACCTTGACATAACCTTGACATAACCTTGACATAACCTTGACATAACCTTGACATAACCTTGACATAACCTTGACATAACCTTGACATAACCTTGACATAACCTTGACATAACCTTGACATAACCTTGACATAACCTTGACATAACCTTGACATAACCTTGACATAACCTTGACATAACCTTGACATAACCTTGACATAACCTTGACATAACCTTGACATAACCTTGACATAACCTTGACATAACCTTGACATAACCTTGACATAACCTTGACATAACCTTGACATAACCTTGACATAACCTTGACATAACCTTGACATAACCTTGACATAACCTTGACATAACCTTGACATAACCTTGACATAACCTTGACATAACCTTGACATAACCTTGACATAACCTTGACATAACCTTGACATAACCTTGACATAACCTTGACATAACCTTGACATAACCTTGACATAACCTTGACATAACCTTGACATAACCTTGACATAACCTTGACATAACCTTGACATAACCTTGACATAACCTTGACATAACCTTGACATAACCTTGACATAACCTTGACATAACCTTGACATAACCTTGACATAACCTTGACATAACCTTGACATAACCTTGACATAACCTTGACATAACCTTGACATAACCTTGACATAACCTTGACATAACCTTGACATAACCTTGACATAACCTTGACATAACCTTGACATAACCTTGACATAACCTTGACATAACCTTGACATAACCTTGACATAACCTTGACATAACCTTGACATAACCTTGACATAACCTTGACATAACCTTGACATAACCTTGACATAACCTTGACATAACCTTGACATAACCTTGACATAACCTTGACATAACCTTGACATAACCTTGACATAACCTTGACATAACCTTGACATAACCTTGACATAACCTTGACATAACCTTGACATAACCTTGACATAACCTTGACATAACCTTGACATAACCTTGACATAACCTTGACATAACCTTGACATAACCTTGACATAACCTTGACATAACCTTGACATAACCTTGACATAACCTTGACATAACCTTGACATAACCTTGACATAACCTTGACATAACCTTGACATAACCTTGACATAACCTTGACATAACCTTGACATAACCTTGACATAACCTTGACATAACCTTGACATAACCTTGACATAACCTTGACATAACCTTGACATAACCTTGACATAACCTTGACATAACCTTGACATAACCTTGACATAACCTTGACATAACCTTGACATAACCTTGACATAACCTTGACATAACCTTGACATAACCTTGACATAACCTTGACATAACCTTGACATAACCTTGACATAACCTTGACATAACCTTGACATAACCTTGACATAACCTTGACATAACCTTGACATAACCTTGACATAACCTTGACATAACCTTGACATAACCTTGACATAACCTTGACATAACCTTGACATAACCTTGACATAACCTTGACATAACCTTGACATAACCTTGACATAACCTTGACATAACCTTGACATAACCTTGACATAACCTTGACATAACCTTGACATAACCTTGACATAACCTTGACATAACCTTGACATAACCTTGACATAACCTTGACATAACCTTGACATAACCTTGACATAACCTTGACATAACCTTGACATAACCTTGACATAACCTTGACATAACCTTGACATAACCTTGACATAACCTTGACATAACCTTGACATAACCTTGACATAACCTTGACATAACCTTGACATAACCTTGACATAACCTTGACATAACCTTGACATAACCTTGACATAACCTTGACATAACCTTGACATAACCTTGACATAACCTTGACATAACCTTGACATAACCTTGACATAACCTTGACATAACCTTGACATAACCTTTTTTTTTTTTTTTTTTATTTTACGTGGAGGAAATCTGCTCGCCAGACACCCCCGCCCAGCCCGGGGGAGCGGGACGAGGGTAGTGTGGGGTTTGACCCACTAAAACCTCCACGGCGACCTGAGGACGCAGGACCGATCACTGGCGATTCAACGGGGGGGGAGCCACGGGAACTCTTGAAGAACACTACCGCGGCTCCCCCTCGCCTGGCCGGCCATCAAGATGGTGACGATGGCCGGCCGCGTCCCGGGGGGAGATTTTTTTTTTTTTTTTTTTTTTTAATCCTCCCCCCTAAAATCCATTTAAATTCGGCGGCGCGAGGGGTCGCACCCCGCACCGCCCCGACACGGCGACCGCGCGATAGGTGACCAGGGCCCCCGCCCTGATCACAGCGGCCGCCGGGGGGACGACGAGTATATTGGAGGAGGATCACAGTTAACCCTCGCCTCCTTCAGGCGACTCGTCATCCCCCACTCCCAACAGTGGACGTCCTCCTCTGTTGGCGGGCGGCGGGCAATGAAACCAGCATATTCTGGTACACCCGCCGCCCGCCTACTCTCAGCTGCCCGGGGTTTCTCGGCGTGGGCGCGCACGCCGTCCCCGGGCACGTCGGGCGGGATCTGTAAGCTCCCGATCCCGCTCGGCAGCCTCCTTCCGCGACATAACCTCCTCGCAGAAAGAGATTGCTGCCGCCCACTTCCCCGGGCCCTCCAGCATGGCCCCAACTAGGCTGGAGAGTGCGAGGTCGTGGCCGACTTCTCGTTTTAGGACTCGGCGAAGCGCTGAAAAGGCGGGACATTCCTCCAGCGTGTGCTGCGCCGAGTCTTTCTCCGCGCCACAATGGTGGCACACCGTCGTCGCTTCCCGCCCGATGCGACACAGGTAGACACCGAAGCAGCCATGCCCGGTGAACACCTGCGTCGCTCGGTAGGAGAGCCTGCCATGCCGTCTCTCCCGCCACGAGGTGAAGTGCGGCAGGAGAGCCCCGGGGACGCGCTCGCCGGCGTGGGAGCAAAGCTCGGCACGCCATCTGACGAGCGCTAGTCCCCGGGCCTGGAGCTCGAAGCCCCCGACCATCTCTCGCTCCGGCGGGGCCCCTCGAGCACGGCTGGCGATGCTTGTGCGCCTATAAACATAGGCGCGCACCGCCGCCTGAAGCTCGAAGGGAAGTTCTCCCGCCAGAGCAAGCGCCGCCACGGTAGACGTGGTGCGGTAACCCCTTATGAGGCGGATGGCCATCCGCCTCTGCAGCCGGCGCAACAACAGCGTGTTGCGCCGGCTGGTCATCACGTACGGCGCCCATATTGGGGCACCGTATAAGGCCATAGACCGCACCACGCCCAGGTATAGGCGGCGCACCAAATCTCCCGGTCCCCCGAGGTTGGGCAGCAGGCGGCCCAAAGTGGCCGCCGCCTTTTCGACTCGGGGGACGAGACGGTCGAGATGCGCATCGAAGCACCAGTGGCTGTCGAGGATCAGTCCGAGATATTTCAACTCGGACTTCACCTCGACGCAGGCTTCTCCAACCCGGATCCACGATCTGGCCGGTGGCCGAGACCGAGGCCGTCCGTGAAACCAGACAGCCTCGGCCTTCTCCGGGGCTATTTTCAGCCCCAGATCGCGGATCCTCGCGACGACGGCTGCCACCGCAACCTCTGCTCGACGGATGGTCCTCTCGAAGGTACTCCCGACGGCGACCACCAACGTGTCGTCCGCGTAGCAGACGAGGGTGGCACCGTCGGGCAGGGAGGCCTTTTCCAGGACCGCGTTGTAACCTAGGTCCCACAGGAGCGGTCCTAAAACGGACCCCTGCGGGACCCCGCGGTCCACTTCCCTCCGTATCATCCCGCACCGGCCCGGGTATTCAACCCACCTGTCCCGCAGGTAGGCCCCGATCACCCGCCTCAGATAGGGAGGCACCTGGTGATCGACGAGGGCCTCCCTAATGGCGGACCAGGGCAGGGTGTTGAACGCATTGACGATGTCAATGGACACCGCCAAGCACACCCCGCCCCTTGCCACGGCATTGTCCGAGAGGGACTTGAGACGGTCGATTGCGTCGACCGTCGATCGCCCCTCCCGGAAGCCAAACTGGCAGTCCGCCAGATCTGGGCCGTCGCGGGACAGGTGTCTGGAGAGGCGGGCAACAATGATCTTCTCGAAGATCTTGCCCGCCTCATCCAGGAGACAAATGGGCCGGTACGCGGAGGGAGAATCCCCCGGCCTCCCATCCTTCCTCAAGAGGACCATCCGACTTTCTCTCCATAGGTCGGGGAACGTCCCCGACCTCAGGAGCCTAGAGTAGAGGCTCCTCAGCCTCTCCCCCAGGACGCTCGCGGCGAGCAACCAGACCCGGCCGGGGATACCGTCCGGCCCCGGGGCGGTATTCTTGCCCCGGAGCCATTTGACGACCCCGGCCATCTCCTCCGGCGCGACCTCAAGATCCGGGGACCACTCATGTTCCTCTGGCTCAGGGACGGGCCGGGACGCCACCCCGCTAACGGGGAATAAAGCGTCCACGACCCGCCCGAGCAGCCCCGGATCCAGGCTCTCCGTCACGGGGGGCGCCCAGGGACGTAATCGTCCCAATGCCATCTTGTATGGGCGCCCCCACGGATCTCGGTTCAGAGAGCAGAGGAGATCGCGCCAGGCCTGGTTCTTCGCTCGCCTGATGGCCAGCTGCAGGGCGACCACCTTCTCCCGATATAGCCCGTACAGCTGGGCAGCCAGCACGTCGTCCGTTCGTCGTCGTCGACGGGCGCGAGCGCACTGGCGTCGCGCGCGAACGCACTCGGTGCGTAATTCCGCTATTTCGCGCGACCACCAGTACACCGCCTTCCTCGGGAAGACCCTGGCCCGTGGCATGGCGACGTCGCAAACCGACGTCATTGCGCTCCGGAAACAATGGGCCTCCCCATTCCCGTCGACTGGCCCGGTCGGTGTTGCTGGCCAGGCCACGACGTGGGCCGCCGCCATCAGAGCGTCCCGGTCGAGGCGCTTCAGCGCCCACCGCGGTCGAGGCGAACCTTCATCGGCGGGGCGACGACGGAGTGTCGACGGTGGGGCGGTGGAGAGGTCGAGAACTATGTATCTGTGGTCAGACAATGTCTCGACCCCCTCCGCCACCCTCCACCCCGTAATACGGAGCGCGGCCGGGGGCGTTGCCCACGAAAGGTCAACGATGGACCCCCCGTTATGCCGCACGCACGTATGGACCGAGCCCGTGTTCAGGAGACGGAGCTCCAGTCCGGCCGCCCAATCAAGCACCTCCTGGCCCCTCGAGTCAGTCCCGGGGGAACCCCAAGCCGTGGCCTTGGCATTGAAGTCCCCCAGGACCAGCACCGGACGGGGATGGCAGCGGGAGACGCATCTCCCTACCCCGTCCAGATACTGCTCAAACTCTTCGAGGGACCACCTTGGAGGTGCGTATATCGCCACAACCGCGGTGCCGCCCCAATCGACGGCCACGTATCCCAGGCCGCGCTCGATAAGCGAGCACGGCGGGGACCCCGGCCTCCCAGCCCAAATAATCGCGGCGGAGCCAATCGAGTCCCCCATCCAGTGTGGATGTTTGGGGACCCTGTGCGGCTCCGCCACGACTGCCAACCCGGCACCCCGCTCGGCCAGGCATTGAAACAGGAGATCCTGCGCTCTGGCCGAGCAGTTGAGGTTAACTTGTATTATCGGGCCCGGGGGCCCCATTACACAGCCGTGTCCATCGCCGTCACGGCCGCGGATGCGGTGGCGACAGGGACTTTAGTGGCCCCATTCGCCCCCGCGGGTGCGGCGGTAGCATCAGGCGGTGCCGCCTTTTCGTTGCTGGCCACGGTGGTCGCTGCCTTGGCCATCGTGGTTTCCTTCCCTTTTTTATTGAATCTGGCAGACGACCTTTGGCCGCCTACCTTGCCTCGCCTCGCACTGACAGGACACGCCCGGCCGCCGAGGCGGTGACCAGAAGGCCTGCCCGCGCCCGCACAAAGCGGACAATTGGGCGTGGCCGTACAGGCTGCCACCTTATGGTCCCGACTGCCGCATCTATAGCAGCAGTCGGACCTATCCTCGGCAGAAGTGCACCGCTGACTGGTGTGGCCAACATCAAGGCAACGGTAACACTGCAGAGGCCGGGCACTCAGGGCCTCCACGGCTGCATGGGTCCAGCCGACGGTTATCCGGCCCGCGACAGCAACCTTGCGAGCGGCCGCGGCAGGACATCGGACCCAGAGGGTGCCCAATCCCGAGGGGGAAGACCGGATTTCGCCGGTATTGATGTCCCCCTCGCTGCACCCGCCCACGCGGGCAACAGCCGCAGCGACCTCCGCCGGCGTGGTCGAATCGACCAGGCCGCGCACCCTAAGGTCAGCTTTTTTGACCGGACGCGCGACCTTTACGCCGGTGCCTGCCAGCGCTTCCGCCACTTTTGTGGCGAGGACGGTGGCCTTGGCGGCCCCATCGGTGCCAGGGACTTCCAAAATTAACCCCCCAGTCACCGCCCTTCGCGGCCTCAGCGAGGCGATGCCAATTTCTGCCAGGTCCACCTTGGACCTGGCAGTGGCCATCGCCTGCGCGTAAGTAATGTCCACGCCAGACGGAACCGTTATGGTAACCGCTGCTGTGCGTGGCGGTCGCGGAGGCAGGGGTGTCTTCCTGGGGGCCGCCGGGACCACCCGTCCTTTTTTATTATTCGCCGCCGCAGTGGCCTTGGCAGCCGCCTTTTTAGCCTTGCGGCCAACCACCTGGGACCACGCCTCCTGGGGCGGAGGCGCGGCAGAGGGTAGCGCCGATTCTGCTCGCGGTCGAGCGGGCTCCGTCTGGGCCGCTATAGCCGCCCCAGCTTTCCCACCTTTCTTCTTCTTCTTCGTCTTCCGCCCCACCCTGTCCGAAGACTGTGAGGGGACGGACGGCCCAGGTGCCACCGATCGCAGGGCCGAGTCCGTTCGCGGCGCGAGCTCCCTCCTGAATGACGCCAATTTGGCGTCTATCAGGGCGCTTATCTGCGCCAGAAAATCTGCGGGCGCAGTCGCATGTGGGGGCGAGGACTTTTCTTGCCCGGAGCGTTGGCAGTCCCGGGCGGCGACGATCGGCGGCGATACTGAGCCCTCTCCCGGGCGCGGCGGCGGAGGCATTGCGGCAGCAGCCGTACTCGCCTCCACCACCTGCCGGAGCCGAGCCACCTCCGCCCGCAGCTCCGTCATTTGCCCCCTGAGGACGGCATTCTCTGCCTCCAGGGCACGCGTGGCGTCGGTAGCCGACCTAACCGCAAGCTCGGACACCCCCACCCTGCCGTTTAAGGCGGCCACCCTTAGAGCGCGGGCCAAGTTGCCCTTCAGCCCCTTTGACACGCCGGAGATCCTGGCCACTTCATCCAGGCTCTCCAATATAGCGGCCGCGACATCCCGCGTTGGACGGTTGCGGAAATTTTCCGCTATATCCGTCTCGTCCGGGAGCGGGACGCTCGACCGCGATGGTCTCGGCACGGGGGCTCCCGGGTCGAATATCGCCGCCACCTCCCTTGCCTCGGCCTCCAGCTGCGAAGCCTCGGCCAGCCTAAGTTTGGCCTCTGCGAGGCCAACATATTCGCCGGTCGTCGGCGGCCGTCCTCTTTTCCTCGCTAACGACGAGCCCGGGACACTCTGCGATGAGTGGTGGGAGGAGACAGAGAAATCTGACTCCTCCCCCTCATCGCACTCACCAAGGCCCGCTGCGGTCCTCTTTTTGCCGCGTGTCGCCGAATGCCTCCGCGACACCGGCTCTGTGCATCTTTTGAGGCGCACGATAGGCCCGCGCACCTCCACCTCACGCTCGTTTCCCCCCTCCCCGGTTGTTTGTGAAAAAGTAGACTCCATACTTAATCCCACGAGTGTGGTCGGAAAGGAGGTCACCCCGGGTAGAGCCGCCATACCCGGGGAAGGCTAATACGCCCGGGGGGTCGCCAGGTACCCCGGGGTTGTCCGCTAACGATTGGTGCACCCACCAACCATAGCTGGCGCTTACTCCAGCTACGCCCTCTTCACCGCGCAACACTGCTTGGGGCTAGGGATTTTTTAGAGAGGTTGTCATCCTCGCGGCCCGGCCGGTTAAGGCAAGACCCCCGTTCCTGTAAAACATGACCACAGGTTTACGGTATGTGTCCGACTTTAGTTGGCCCCTCACCTCAAGCCACTCCGGCATGGTAGAACCTGCCAGGGAATAAATTCCCCGCCGGCACAGCCTTGAGGATCATTAGGGCACGAAGCCCCCCCACCACGACAAGGTAGCGGACACGGGGGGGAACCTTGACATAACCTTGACATAACCTTGACATAACCTTTTTTTTTTTTTTTTTTTTATTTTACGTGGAGGAAATCTGCTCGCCAGACACCCCCGCCCCGCCCGGGGGAGCGGGACGAGGGTAGTGTGGGGTTTGACCCACTAAAACCTCCACGGCGACCTGAGGACGCAGGACCGATCGCTGGCGATTCAACGGGGGAGCCACGGGAACTCTTGAAGAACACTACCGCGGCTCCCCCTCGCCTGGCCGGCCATCAAGATGGTAACGATGGCCGGCCGCGTCCCGGGGGGAAATAAATCCTCCCCCCTAAAATCCATTTAAATTCGGCGGCGCGAGGGGTCGCACCCCGCACCGCCCCGACACGGCGACCGCGCGATAGGTGACCAGGGCCCCCGCCCTGATCACAGCGGCCGCCGGGGAGACGACGAGTATATTGGAGGAGGATCACAGTTAAACCTCGCCTCCTTCAGGCGACTCGTCATCCCCCACTCCCAACAGTGGACGTCCTCCTCTGTTGGCGGGCGGCGGGCAATGAAACCAGCATGTTCTGGTACACCCGCCGCCCGCCTACTCTCAGCTGCCCGGAGTTTCTCGGCGTGGGCGCGCACGCCGTCCACGGGCACGTCGGGCGGGATCTGTAAGCTCCCGATCCCGCTCGGCAGCCTCCTTCCGCGACATAACCTCCTCGCAGAAAGAGATTGCTGCCGCCCACTTCCCCGGGCCCTCCAGCATGGCCCCAACTAGGCTGGAGAGTGCGAGGTCGTGGCCGACTTCCCGCTTTAGGACTCGGCGCAGCGCTGAAAAGGCGGGACATTCCTCCAGCGTGTGCTGCGCCGAGTCTTCCTCCGCGCCACAATGGTGGCACACCGTCGTCGCTTCCCGCCCGATGCGACACAGGTAGACACCGAAGCAGCCATGCCCGGTGAACACCTGCGTCGCTCGGTAGGAGAGCCTGCCATGCCGTCTCTCCCGCCACGAGGTGAAGTGCGGCAGGAGAGCACCGGGGACGCGCTCGCCGGCGTGGGAGCAAAGCTCGGCACGCCATCTGGCGAGCGCTAGTCTCCGGGCCTGGAGCTCGAAGCCCTCGACCGTCTCTCGCTCCGGCAGGGCCCCTCGAGCACGGCTGGCGATGCTTGTGCGCCCATAAACATAGGCGCGCACCGCCGCCTGAAGCTCGAAGGGAAGTTCTCCCGCCAGAGCAAGCGCCGCCACGGTAGACGTGGTGCGGTAACCTCTTATGAGGCGGATGGCCATCCGCCTCTGCAGCCGGCGCAACAACAGCGTGTTGCGCCGGCTGGTCATCACGTACGGCGCCCATATTGGGGCACCGTATAAGGCCATAGACCGCACCACGCCCAGGTATAGGCGGCGCACCAAATCTCCCGGTCCCCCGAGGTTGGGCAGCAGGCGGCCCAAAGAGGCCGCCGCCTTTTCGACTCGGGGGACGAGACGGTCGAGATGCGCATCGAAGCTCCAGCGGCTGTCGAGGATCAGTCCGAGATATTTCAACTGGGACTTCACCTCGACGCAGGCTTCTCCAACCCGGACCCACGATCTGGCCGGTGGCCGAGACCGAGGCCGTCCGTGGAACCAGACAGCCTCGGCCTTCTCCGGGGCTATTTTCAGCCCCAGATCGCGGATCCTCGCGACGACGGCTGCCACCGCAACCTCTGCTCGTCGGATGGTCCTCTCGAAGGTACTCCCGACGGCGACCACCAGCGTGTCGTCCGCGTAGCAGACGAGGGTGGCACCGTCGGGCAGGGAGGCCTTCTCCAGGACCGCGTTGTAACCCAGGTCCCACAGGAGCGGTCCTAAAACGGACCCCTGCGGGACCCCGCGGTCCACTTCCCTCCGTATCATCCCGCACCGGCCCGGGTATTCAACCCACCTGTCCCGCAGGTAGGCCCCGATCACCCGCCTCAGATAGGGAGGCACCTGGTGATCAACGAGGGCCCCCCTAATGGCGGACCAGGGCAGGGTGTTGAACGCATTGACGATGTCAATGGACACCGCCAAGCACACCCCGCCCCTTGCCACGGCATTGTCCGAGAGGGACTTGAGACGGTCGATAGCGTCGACCGTCGATCGCCCCTCCCGGAAGCCAAACTGGCAGTCCGCTAGATCGGGGCCATCGCGGGACAGGTGTCTGGAGAGGCGGGCAACAATGATCTTCTCGAAGATCTTGCCCGCCTCATCCAGGAGACAAATGGGCCGGTAGGCGGAGGGAGAATCCCCCGGCCTCCCATCCTTCCTCAAGAGGACCATCCGACTTTCTCTCCATAGGTCGGGGAACGTCCCCGACCTCAGGAGCCCAGAGTAGAGGCTCCTCAGCCTCTCCCCCAGGACGCTCGCGGCGAGCAACCAGACCCGGCCGGGGATACCGTCCGGCCCCGGGGCGGTATTCTTGCCCCGGAGCCATTTGACGACCCCGGCCATCTCCTCCGGCGCGACCTCAAGATCCGGGGACCACTCATGTTCCTCTGGCTCAGGGACGGGCCGGGACGCCTCCCCGCTAACGGGGAATAAAGCGTCCACGACCCGCCCGAGCAGCCCCGGATCCAGGCTCTCCGTCACGGGGGGCGCCCAGGGACGCAATCGTCCCAATGCCATCTTGTATGGGCGCCCCCACGGATCTCGGTTCAGAGAGCCGAGGAGATCGCGCCAGGCCTGGTCCTTTGCCCGCCTGATGGCCAGCTGCAGGGCGACCACCTTCTCCCGATATAGCCCGTACAGCTGGGCAGCCAGCACGTCGTCCGTTCGTCGTCGTCGACGGGCGCGTGCGTACTGGCGTCGCGCGCGAACGCAATCGGTGCGTAATTCCGCTATCTCGCGCGACCACCAGTACACCGCCTTCCTCGGGAAGACCCTGGCCCGGGGCATGGCGACGTCGCAAATCGACGTCATTGCGCCCCGGAACCAATGGGCCTCCACATTCCCGTCGACTGGCCCGGCCGGTGTTGCTGGCCAGGCCACGACGTGGGCTGCCGCCATCAGAGCGTCCTGGTCGAGGCGCTTCAGCGCCCACCGCGGTTGAGGCGAACCCTCATCGGCGGTGCGACGACGGGGTGTCGATAGTGGGGCGGAGGAGAGGTCGAGAACTATGTATCTGTGGTCAGACAACGTCTCGACCCCCTCCGCCACCCTCCACCCCGTAATACGGCGCGCGGCCGGGGGCGTTGCCCACGAAAGGTCAACGATGGACCCCCCGTTATGCCGCACGCACGTATGGACCGAGCCCGTGTTCAGGAGACGGAGCTCCAGTCCCGCCGCCCAATCCATCACCTCCCGGCCCCTAGAATCAGTCCCGGGGGAACCCCAAGCCGTGGCCTTGGCATTAAAGTCCCCCAGGACCAGCACCGGACGGGGATGGCAGCGGGAGACGCATCTCCCTACCCCGTCCAGATACTGCTCAAACTCTTCGAGGGACCACCTTGGAGGTGCGTATATCGCCACAACCGCGGTGCCGCCCCAATCAACGGCCACGTATCCCAGGCCACGCTCGATAAGCGAGCACGGCGGGGACCCCGGCCTCCCAGCCCAAATAATCGCGGCGGAGCCAATCGAGTCCCCCATCCAGTGTGGATGTTTGGGGACCCTGTGCGGCTCCGCCACGACTGCCAACCCGGCACCCCGCTCGGCCAGGCATTGAAACAGGAGATCCTGCGCTCTGGCCGAGCAGTTGAGGTTAACTTGTATTATCGGGCCCGGGGGCCCCATTACACGGCCGTGTCCATCGCCGTCACGGCCGCGGATGCGGTGGCGTCTGGGACTTTAATGGCCCTATCCGCCCCCGCGGGCGCGGCGTTAGCATCAGGCGATGCTGCCTTTCCGTTGCTGGCCACGGTGGTCGCTGCCTTGGCCATCGTGGTTACCTTCCCTCTTTTATTAAGCCTGGCAGACGGCCTTTGGCCGCCTACCTTGCCTCGCCTCACACTGGCAGGACATGCCCGGCTGCCGAGGCGGTGACCAGACGGCTTGCCCGCGCCCGCACAAAGCGGACAATTGGGCGTGGCCGTACAGGCTGCCACCTTATGGTCCCGACTGCCGCATCTATAGCAGCAGTCGGACCTATCCTCGGCAGCAGTGCACCGCTGACTGGTGTGGCCAACACCAAGGCAACGGTAACACTGCAGAGGCCGGGCACTCAGGGCCTCCACGGCTGCCTGGGTCCAGCCGACGGTTATCCGGCCCGCGACAGCAACCTTGCGAGCGGCCGCGGCAGGACATCGGACCCAGAGGGTGCCCAATCCCGAGGGGGAAGACCGGATTTCGCCGGTATTGATGTCCCCCTCGCTGCACCCGCCCACGCGGGCAACAGCCGCAGCGACCTCCGCCGGCGTGGTCGAATCGACCAGGCCGCGCACCCTAAGGTCAGCTTTTTTGACCGGACGCGCGACCTTTACGCCGGTGCCTGCCAGCGCTTCCGCCACTTTTGTGGCGAGGACGGTGGCCTTGGCGGCCCCATCGGTGCCAGGGACCTCCAAAATTAACCCCCCAGTCACCGCCCTTCGCGGCCGCAGCGAGGCGATGCCAATTTCTGCCAGGTCCACCTTGGACCTGGCAGTGGCCATCGCCTGCGCGTAAGTAATGTCCACGCCAGACGGAACCGTTATGGTAACCGCTGCTGTGCGTGGCGGTCGAGGAGGCAGGGGTGTCTTCCTGGGGGCCGCCGGGACCACCCGTCCTTTTTTATTCGCGGCCGAAGTGGCCTTGGCAGCCGCCTTTTTGGCCTTCCGGCCAACCACCTGGGACCACGCCACCTGGGGTGGAGGCGCAGCCGAGGGTGGGGCCAATTCTGCTCGCGGTCGAGCGGGCTCCGTCTGGGCCGCTATAGCCGCCCCAGCTTTCCCACCTTTCTTCTTCTTCTTCGTCTTCCGCCCCACCCTGTCCGAAGACTGTGAGGGTACGGACGGCCCAGGTGCCACCGATCGCAGGGCCGAGTCCGTTCGCGACGCGAGCTCCCTCCTGAATGACGCCAATTTGGCGTCTATCAGGGCGCCTATTTGCGCCAGAAAATCTGCGGGCGCAGCCGCAGGTGGTGGCGAGGACTTTTCTTGCCCGGAGCGATGGCAATCCCGGGCGCCGACGATCGGCGGCGATACTGAGCCCTCTCCCGGGCGCCGTGGCGGAGGCATTGCGGCAGCAGCCGTTCTCGCCTCCACCACCTGCCGGAGCCGGGCCACCTCCGCCTGCAGCTCCGTCATTTGCCCCCTGAGGACGGCATTTTCGGCCTCCAGGACACGCGTGGCGTCGGTAGCTGACCTCACTGCCAGCTCCGACACCCCTACCCTGCCGTTTAAGGCGGCCACCCTCAGGGCGCGGGCCAAATTGCCCTTCAGCCCCTTTGACACGCCGGAGATCCTGGCCACCTCATCCAGGCTCTCCAATATAGCGGCCGCCACATCCCGCGTCGGACGGTTGCGGAAATTTTCCGCGATATCCGTCTCGTCCGGGAGCGGGACGCTCGACCGCGATGGTCTCGGCACGGGGGCACCCGGGTCGAATATCGCCGCCACCTCCCTTGCCTCGGCCTCCAGCTGCGAAGCCTCGGCCAGTCTAAGTTTGGCCTCTGCGAGGCCAACATATTCGCCGGTCGTCGGCGGCCGTCCTCTCTTCCTCGCTGACGACGAGCCCGGGACACTCTGCGATGAGTGGTTTGAGGAGACAGAGAAATCTGACTCCTCGCCCTCATCGCACTCACCAAGGCCCGCGGCGGTCCTCTTTCTGCCGCGTGTTGCCGAATGCCTCCGCGACACCGGCACAGTACATCTTTTGAGGCGCACGATAGGCCCGCGCACCTCACCCTCACGCTCGTTTCCCCCCTCCCCGGTTGTTTGTGAAAAAGAATCCATAATTGGTCCCACGAGTGTGGTCGGAAAGAAGGTCACCCCGGACAGAGCCGCCATACCCGGGGAAGGCTAATACACCCGGGGGTCGCCAGGTACCCCGGGGTTGTCCGCTAAAGATTGGTGCACCCACCAACCATAGCTGGCGCTTACTCCAGCTACACCCTCATCACCGCGCAACACTGCTTGGGGCTAGGGATTTTTTAGAGAGGTTGTCATCCTCGCGGCCCGGCCGGTTAAGGCAAGACCCCCGTTCCTGTAAAACATGACCACAGGTTTACGGTATGTGTCCGACTTTAGTTGGCCCCTCACCTCAAGCCACTCCGGCATGGTAGAACCTGCCAGGGAATAAATTCCCCGCCGGCACAGCCTTGAGGATCATTAGGGCACGAAGCCCCCCCACCACGACAAGGTAGCGGACACGGGGGGGAACCTTGACATAACCTTTTTTTTTTTTTTTTTTTTTTTTTTTTTATTTTACGTGGAGGAAATCTGCTCGCCAGACACCCCCGCCCCGCCCGGGGGAGCGTGACGAGGGTAGTGTGGGGATTGACCCACTAAAACCTCCACGGCGACCTGAGGACGCAGGACCGATCGCTGGCGATTCAACGGGGGAGCCACGGGAACTCTTGAAGAACACTACCGCGGCTCCCCCTCTCCTGGCCGGCCATCAAGATGGTAACGATGGCCGGCCGCGTCCCGGGGGGAAATAAAATAAATCCTCCCCCCTAAAATCCAATTAAATTCGGCGGCGCGAGGGGTCGCACCCCGCACCGCCCCGACACGGCGACCGCGCGATAGGTGACCAGGGCCCCCGCCCTGATCACAGCGGCCGCCGGGGGGACGACGAGTATATTGGAGGAGGATCACAATTATCCCTCGCCTCCTTCAGGCGACTCGTCATCCCCCACTCCCAACAGTGGAGGTCCTCCTCTGTTGGCGGGCGGCGGGCAATGAAACCAGCATGTTCTGGTACACCCGCCGCCCGCCTACTCTCAGCTGCCCGGGGTTTCTCGGCGTGGGCGCGCACGCCGTCCCCGGGCACGTCGGGCGGGATCTGTAAGCTCCCGATCCCGCTCGGCAGCCTCCTTCCGCGACATAACAACCTCGCAGAAAGAGATTGCTGCCGCCCACTTCCCCGGGCTCTCCAGCATGGCCCCAACTAGGCTGGAGAGTGCGAGGTCGTGACCGACTTCCCGTTTTAGGACTCGGCGCAGCGCTGAAAAGGCGGGACATTCCTCCAGCGTGTGCTGCGCCGAGTCTTCCTCCGCGCCACAATGGTGGCACACCGTCGTCGCTTCCCGCCCGATGCGACACAGGTAGACACCGAAGCAGCCATGCCCGGTGAACACCTGCGTCGCTCGGTAGGAGAGCCTGCCATGCCGTCTCTCCCGCCACGAGGTGAAGTGCGGCAGGAGAGCCCCGGGGACGCGCTCGCCGGCGTGGGAGCTAAGCTCGGCACGCCATCTGGCGAGCGCTAGTCTCCGGGCCTGGAGCTCGAAGCCCTCGACCGTCTCTCGCTCCGGCGGGGCCCCTCGAGCACGGCTGGCGATGCTTGTGCGCCCATAAACATAGGCGCGCACCGCCGCCTGAAGCTCGAAGGGAAGTTCTCCCGCCAGAGCAAGCGCCGCCACGGTAGAGGTGGTGCGGTAACCCCTTATGAGGCGGATGGCCATCCGCCTCTGCAGCCGGCGCAACAACAGCGTGTTGCGCCGGCTGGTCATCACGTACGGCGCCCATATTGGGGCACCGTATAAGGCCATAGACCGCACCACGCCCAGGTATAGGCGGCGCACCAAATCTCCCGGTCCCCCGAGGTTGGGCATCAGGCGGCCCAAAGAGGCCGCCGCCTTTTCGACTCGGGGGACGAGACGGTCGAGATGCGCATCGAAGCACCAGTGGCTATCGAGGATCAGTCCGAGATATTTAAACTCGGACTTCACCTCGACGCAGGCTTCTCCAACCCGGATCCACGATCTGGCCGGTGGCCGAGACCGAGGCCGTCCGTGAAACCAGACAGCCTCGGCCTTCTCCGGGGCTATTTTCAGCCCCAGATCGCGGATCCTCGCGACGACGGCTGCCACCGCAACCTCTGCTCGACGGATGGTCCTCTCGAAGGTACTCCCGACGGCGGCCACCAACGTGTCGTCCGCGTAGCAGACGAGGGTGGCACCGTCGGGCAGGGAGGCCTTTTCCAGGACCGCGTTGTAACCTAGGTCCCACAGGAGCGGTCCTAAAACGGACCCCTGCGGGACCCCGCGGTCCACTTCCCTCCGTATCATCCCGCACCGGCCCGGGTATTCAACCCACCTGTCCCGCAGGTAGGCCCCGATCACCCGCCTCAGATAGGGAGGCACCTGGTGATCGACGAGGGCCTCCCTAATGGCGGACCAGGGCAGGGTGTTGAACGCATTGACGATGTCAATGGACACCGCCAAGCACACCCCGCCCCTTGCCACGGCATTGTCCGAGAGGGACTTGAGACGGTCGATTGCGTCGACCGTCGATCGCCCCTCCCGGAAGCCAAACTGGCAGTCCGCCAGATCTGGGCCGTCGCGGGACAGGTGTCTGGAGAGGCGGGCAACAATGATCTTCTCGAAGATCTTTCCCGCCTCATCCAGGAGACAAATGGGCCGGTACGCGGAGGGAGAATCCCCCGGCCTCCCATCCTTCCTCAAGAGGACCATCCGACTTTCTCTCCATAGGTCGGGGAACGTCCCCGACCTCAGGAGCCCAGAGTAGAGGCTCCTCAGCCTCTCGCCCAGGACGCTCGCGGCGAGCAGCCAGACCCGGCCGGGGATACCGTCCGGCCCCGGGGCGGTATTCTTGCCCCGGAGCCATTTGACGACCCCGGCCATCTCCTCCGGCGCGACCTCAAGATCCGGGGACCACTCATGTTCCTCTGGCTCAGGGACAGGCCGGGTCGCCTCCCCGCTAACGGGGAATAAAGCGTCCACGACCCGCCCGAGCAGCCCCGGATCCAGGCTCTCCGTCACGGGGGGCGCCCAGGGACGCAATCGTCCCAATGCCATCTTGTATGGGCGCCCCCACGGATCTCGGTTTAGAGAGCCGAGGAGATCGCGCCAGGCCTGGTCCTTCGCTCGCCTGATGGCCAGCTGCAGGGCGACCACCTTCTCCCGATATCGCCCGTACAGCTGGGCAGCCAGAACGTCGTCCGTACGTCGTCGTCGACGGGCGCGAGCGTACTGGCGTCGCGCGCGGACGCACTCGGTGCGTAACTCCGCTATCGCGCGCGACCACCAGTACACCGCCTTCCTCGGGAAGACCCTGGCCCGGGGCATGGCTACGTCGCAAATGGACGTCATTGCGCCACGGAACCAATGGGCCTCCCCATTCCCGTCGACTGGCCCGGCCGGTGTTGCTGGCCAGGCCACGACGTGGGCCGCCGCCATCAGAGCCTCCTGGTCGAGGCGCTTCAGCGCCCACCGCGGTCGAGGCGAACCTTCATCGGCGGGGCGACGACGGAGTGTCGATGGTGGGGCGGCGGAGAGGTCGAGAACTATGTATCTGTGGTCAGACAACGTCTCGACCCCTTCCGCCACCCTCCACCCCGTAATACGGCGCGCGGCCTGGGGCGTTGCCCACGAAAGGTCAACGATGGACCCCCCGTTATGCCGCACGCACGTATGGACCGAGCCCGTGTTCAGGAGACGGAGCTCCAGTCCCGCCGCCCAATCCAGCACCTCCCGGCCCCTCGAATCAGTCCCGGGGGAACCCCAAGCCGTGGCCTTGGCATTAAAGTCCCCCAGGACCAGCACCGGACGGGGATGGCAGCGGGAGACGCATCTCCCTACCCCGTCCAGATACTGCTCAAACTCTTCGAGGGACCACCTTGGAGGTGCGTATATCGCCACAACCGCGGTGCCGCCCCAATCGACGGCCACGTATCCCAGGCCTCGCTCGATAAGCGAGCACGGCGGGGACCCCGGCCTCCCAGCCCAAATAATCGCGGCGGAGCCAATCGAGTCCCCCATCCAGTGTGGATGTTTGGGGACCCTGTGCGGCTCCGCCACGACTGCCAACCCGGCACCCCGCTCGGCCAGGCATTGAAACAGGAGATCCTGCGCTCTGGCCGAGCAGTTGAGGTTAACTTGTATTATCGGGCCCGGGGGCCCCATTACACAGCCGTGTCCATCGCCGTCACGGCCGCGGATGCGGTGGCGTCAGGGACTTTAGTGGCCCCATTCGCCCCCGCGGGTGCGGCGGT
Source organism: Megalopta genalis (assembly GCF_051020955.1). Taxonomy (NCBI): domain Eukaryota; kingdom Metazoa; phylum Arthropoda; class Insecta; order Hymenoptera; family Halictidae; genus Megalopta; species Megalopta genalis. The sequence goes on along the minus strand of NW_027476091.1, from coordinate 3,553,646 downwards.
AGCATCAGGCGGTGCCGCCTTTTCGTTGCTGGCCACGGTGGTCGCTGCCTTGGCCATCGTGGTTTCCTTCCCTTTTTTATTGAATCTGGCAGACGACCTTTGGCCGCCTACCTTGCCTCGCCTCGCACTGACAGGACACGCCCGGCCGCCGAGGCGGTGACCAGAAGGCCTGCCCGCGCCCGCACAAAGCGGACAATTGGGCGTGGCCGTACAGGCTGCCACCTTATGGTCCCGACTGCCGCATCTATAGCAGCAGTCGGACCTATCCTCGGCAGAAGTGCACCGCTGACTGGTGTGGCCAACATCAAGGCAACGGTAACACTGCAGAGGCCGGGCACTCAGGGCCTCCACGGCTGCATGGGTCCAGCCGACGGTTATCCGGCCCGCGACAGCAACCTTGCGAGCGGCCGCGGCAGGACATCGGACCCAGAGGGTGCCCAATCCCGAGGGGGAAGACCGGATTTCGCCGGTATTGATGTCCCCCTCGCTGCACCCGCCCACGCGGGCAACAGCCGCAGCGACCTCCGCCGGCGTGGTCGAATCGACCAGGCCGCGCACCCTAAGGTCAGCTTTTTTGACCGGACGCGCGACCTTTACGCCGGTGCCTGCCAGCGCTTCCGCCACTTTTGTGGCGAGGACGGTGGCCTTGGCGGCCCCATCGGTGCCAGGGACTTCCAAAATTAACCCCCCAGTCACCGCCCTTCGCGGCCTCAGCGAGGCGATGCCAATTTCTGCCAGGTCCACCTTGGACCTGGCAGTGGCCATCGCCTGCGCGTAAGTAATGTCCACGCCAGACGGAACCGTTATGGTAACCGCTGCTGTGCGTGGCGGTCGCGGAGGCAGGGGTGTCTTCCTGGGGGCCGCCGGGACCACCCGTCCTTTTTTATTATTCGCCGCCGCAGTGGCCTTGGCAGCCGCCTTTTTAGCCTTGCGGCCAACCACCTGGGACCACGCCTCCTGGGGCGGAGGCGCGGCAGAGGGTAGCGCCGATTCTGCTCGCGGTCGAGCGGGCTCCGTCTGGGCCGCTATAGCCGCCCCAGCTTTCCCACCTTTCTTCTTCTTCTTCGTCTTCCGCCCCACCCTGTCCGAAGACTGTGAGGGGACGGACGGCCCAGGTGCCACCGATCGCATGGCCGAGTCCGTTCGCGGCGCGAGCTCCCTCCTGAATGACGCCAATTTGGCGTCTATCAGGGCGCTTATCTGCGCCAGAAAATCTGCGGGCGCAGCCGCAGGTGGTGGCGAGGACTTTTCTTGCCCGGAGCGATGGCAATCCCGAGCGCCGACGATCGGTAGCGATACTGAGCCCTTTCCCGGGCGCGGCGGCGGAGGCATTGCGGCAGCAGCCGTACTCGCCTCCACCACCTGCCGGAGCCGAGCCACCTCCGCCCGCAGCTCCGTCATTTGCCCCCTGAGGACGGCATTCTCTGCCTCCAGGGCACGCGTGGCGTCGGTAGCTGACCTAACCGCAAGCTCGGACACCCCCACCCTGCCGTTTAAGGCGGCCACCCTTAGGGCCCGGGCCAAATTGCCCTTCAGCCCCTTTGACACGCCGGAGATCCTGGCCACTTCATCCAGGCTCTCCAATATAGCGGCCGCGACATCCCGCGTTGGACGGTTGCGGAAATTTTCCGCTATATCCGTCTCGTCCGGGAGCGGGACGCTCGACCGCGATGGTCTCGGCACGGGGGCCCCCGGGTCGAATATCGCTGCCACCTCCCTTGCCTCGGCCTCCAGCTGCGAAGCCTCGGCCAGCCTAAGTTTGGCCTCTGCGAGGCCAACATATTCGCCGGTCGTCGGCGGCCGTCCTCTTTTCCTCGCTGACGACGAGCCCGGGACACTCTGCGATGAGTGGTGGGAGGAGACAGAGAAATCTGACTCCTCCCCCTCATCGCACTCACCAAGGCCCGCTGCGGTCCTCTTTTTGCCGCGTGTCGCCGAATGCCTTCGCGACACCGGCTCTGTGCATCTTTTGAGGCGCACGATAGGCCCGCGCACCTCCACCTCACGCTCGTTTCCCCCCTCCCCGGTTGTTTGTGAAAAAGTAGACTCCATACTTAATCCCACGAGTGTGGTCGGAAAGGAGGTCACCCCGGGTAGAGCCGCCATACCCGGGGAAGGCTAATACGCCCGGGGGGTCGCCAGGTACCCCGGGGTTGTCCGCTAACGATTGGTGCACCCACCAACCATAGCTGGCGCTTACTCCAGCTACGCCCTCTTCACCGCGCAACACTGCTTGGGGCTAGGGATTTTTTAGAGAGGTTGTCATCCTCGCGGCCCGGCCGGTTAAGGCAAGACCCCCGTTCCTGTAAAACATGACCACAGGTTTACGGTATGTGTCCGACTTTAGTTGGCCCCTCACCTCAAGCCACTCCGGCATGGTAGAACCTGCCAGGGAATAAATTCCCCGCCGGCACAGCCTTGAGGATCATTAGGGCACGAAGCCCCCCCACCACGACAAGGTAGCGGACACGGGGGGGAACCTTGACATAACCTTGACATAACCTTGACATAACCTTGACATAACCTTGACATAACCTTGACATAACCTTGACATAACCTTGACATAACCTTTTTTTTTTTTTTATTTTACGTGGAGGAAATCTGCTCGCCAGACACCCCCGCCCCGCCCGGGGGAGCGGGACGAGGGTAGTGTGGGGTTTGACCCACTAAAACCTCCACGGCGACCTGAGGACGCAGGACCGATCGCTGGCGATTCAACGGGGGAGCCTCGGGAACTCTTGAAGAACACTACCGCGGCTCCCTCTCGCCTGGCCGGCCATCAGGATGGTAACGATGGCCGGCCGCGTCCCGGGGGGAAATAAAATAAATCCTCCCCCCTAAAATCCATTTAAATTCGGCGGCGCGAGGGGTCGCACCCCGCACCGCCCCGACACGGCGACCGCGCGATAGGTGACCAGGGCCCCCGCCCTGATCACAGCGGCCGCCGGGGGGACGGCGAGTATATTGGAGGAGGATCACAATTATCCCTCGCCTCCTTCAGGCGACTCGTCATCCCCCACTCACAACAGGGGAGGTCCTCCTCTGTTGGCGGGCGGCGGGCAATGAAACCAGCATGTACTGGTACACCCGCCGCCCGCCTACTCTCAGCTGCCCGGGGTTTCTCGGCGTGGGCGCGCACGCCGTCCCCGGGCACGTCGGGCGGGATCTGTAAGCTCCCGATCCCGCTCGGCAGCCTCCTTCCGCGACATAACCTCCTCGCAGAAAGAGATTGCTGCCGCCCACTTCCCCGGGCTCTCCAGCATGGCCCCAACTAGGCTGGAGAGTGCGAGGTCGTGGCCGACTTCTCGTTTTAGGACTCGGCGCAGCGCTGAAAAGGCGGGACATTCCTCCAGCGTGTGCTGCGCCGAGTCTTCCTCCGCGCCACAATGGTGGCACACCGTCGTCGCTTCCCGCCCGATGCGACACAGGTAGACACCGAAGCAGCCATGCCCGGTGAACACCTGCGTCGCACGGTAGGAGAGCCTGCCATGCCGTCTCTCCCGCCACGAGGTGAAGTGCGGCAGGAGAGCCCCGGGGACGCGCTCGCCGGCGTGGGAGCAAAGCTCGGCACGCCATCTGGCGAGCGCTAGTCGCCGGGCCTGGAGCTCGAAGCCCTCGACCATCTCTCGCTCCGGCGGGGCCCCTCGAGCACGGCTGGCGATGCTTGTGCGCCCATAAACATAGGCGCGCACCGCCGCTTGAAGCTCGAAGGGAAGTTCTCCCGCCAGAGCAAGCGCCGCCACGGTAGACGCGGTGCGGTAACCTCTTATAAGGCGGATGGCCATCCGCCTCTGCAGCCGGCGCAACAACAGCGTGTTGCGCCGGCTGGTCATCACGTACGGCGCCCATATTGGGGCACCGTATAAGGCCATAGACCGCACCACGCCCAGGTATAGGCGGCGCACCAAATCTCCCGGTCCCCCGAGGTTGGGCAGCAGGCGGCCCAAAGAGGCCGCCGCCTTTTCGACTCGGGGGACGAGACGGTCGAGATGCGCATCGAAGCTCCAGCGGCTGTCGAGTATCAGTCCGAGATATTTCAACTCGGACTTCACCTCGACGCAGGCTTCTCCAACCCGGATCCACGATCTGGCCGGTGGCCGAGACCGAGGCCGTCCGTGGAACCAGACAGCCTCGGCCTTCTCCGGGGCTATTTTCAGCCCCAGATCGCGGATCCTCGCGACGACGGCTGCCACCGCAACCTCTGCTCGTCGGATGGTCCTCTCGAAGGTACTCCCGACAGCGACCACCAACGTGTCGTCCGCGTAGCAGACGAGGGTGGCACCGTCGGGCAGGGAGGCCTTCTCCAGGACCGCGTTGTAACCGAGGTCCCACAGGAGCGGTCCTAAAACGGACCCCTGCGGGACCCCGCGGTCCACTTCCCTCCGTATCATCCCGCACCGGCCCGGGTATTCAACCCACCTGTCCCGCAGGTAGGCCCCGATCACCCGCCTCAGATAGGGAGGCACCTGGTGATCGACGAGGGCCTCCCTAATGGCGGACCAGGGCAGGGTGTTGAACGCATTGACGATGTCAATGGACACCGCCAAGCACACCCCGCCCCTTGCCACGGCATTGTCCGAGAGGGACTTGAGGCGGTCGATTGCGTCGACCGTCGATCGCCCCTCCCGGAAGCCAAACTGGCAGTCCGCCAGATCTGGGCCGTCGCGGGACAGGTGTCTGGAGAGGCGGGCAACAATGATCTTCTCGAAGATCTTGCCCGCCTCATCCAGGAGACAAATGGGCCGGTACGCGGAGGGAGAATCACCCGGCCTCCCATCCTTCCTCAAGAGGACCATCCGACTTTCTCTCCATAGGTCGGGGAACGTCCCCGACCTCAGGAGCCCAGAGTAGAGGCTCCTCAGCCTCTCCCCCAGGACGCTCGCGGCGAGCAACCAGACCCGGCCGGGGATACCGTCCGGCCCCGGGGCGGTATTCTTGCCCCGGAGCCATTTGACGACCCCGGCCATCTCCTCCGGCGCGACCTCAAGATCCGGGGACCACTCGTGTTCCTCTGGCTCAGGGACGGACCGGGACGCCTCCCCGCTAACGGGGAATAAAGCGTCCACGACCCGCCCGAGCAGCCCCGGATCCAGGCTCTCCGTCACGGGGGGCGCCCAGGGACGCAATCGTCCCAAAGCCATCTTGTATGGGCGCCCCCACGGATCTCGGTTCAGAGAGCCGAGGAGATCGCGCCAGGCCCGGTCCTTCGCTCGCCTGATGGCCAGCTGCAGGGCGACCACCTTCTCCCGATATCGCCCGTACAGCTGGGCAGCCAGCACGTCGTCCGTTCGTCGTCGTCGACGGGCGCGAGCGTACTGGCGTCGCGCGCGAACGCACTCGGTGCGTAATTCCGCTATCTCGCGCGACCACCAGTACACCGCCTTCCTCGGGAAGACCCTGGCCCGGGGCATGGCTACGTCGCAAATGGACGTCATTGCGCCCCGGAACCAATGGGCCTCCCCATTCCCGTCGACTGGCCCGGCCGGTGTTGCTGGCCAGGCCACGACGTGGGCCGCCGCCATCAGAGCGTCCTGGTCGAGGCGCTTCAGCGCCCACCGCGGTCGCGGCGAACCTTCATCGGCGGGGCGACGACGGAGTGTCGATGGTGGGGCGGCGGAGAGGTCGAGAACTATGTATCTGTGGTCAGACAACGTCTCGACCCCTTCCGCCACCCTCCACCCCGTAATACGGCGCGCGGCCCGGGGCGTTGCCCACGAAAGGTCAACGATGGACCCCCCGTTATGCCGCACGCACGTATGGACCGAGCCCGTGTTCAGGAGACGGAGCTCCAGTCCCGCCGCCCAATCCAGCACCTCCCGGCCCCTCGAATCAGTCCCGGGGGAACCCCAAGCCGTGGCCTTGGCATTAAAGTCCCCCAGGACCAGCACCGGACGGGGATGGCAGCGGGAGACGCATCTCCCTACCCCGTCCAGATACTGCTCAAACTCTTCGAGGGACCACCTTGGAGGTGCGTATATCGCCACAACCGCGGTGCCGCCCCAATCGACGGCCACGTATCCCAGGCCGCGCTCTATAAGCGAGCACGGCGGGGACCCCGGCCTCCCAGCCCAAATAATCGCGGCGGAGCCAATCGAGTCCCCCATCCAGTGTGGATGTTTGGGGACCCTGTGCGGCTCCGCCACGACTGCCAACCCGGCACCCCGCTCGGCCAGGCATTGAAACAGGAGATCCTGCGCTCTGGCCGAGCAGTTGAGGTTAACTTGTATTATCGGGCCCGGGGGCCCCATTACACAGCCGTGTCCATCGCCGTCACGGCCGCGGATGCGGTGGCGTCAGGGACTTTAGTGGCCCCATTCGCCCCCGCGGGTGCGGCGGTAGCATCAGGCGGTGCCGCCTTTTCGTTGCTGGCCACGGTGGTCGCTGCCTTGGCCATCGTGGTTTCCTTCCCTTTTTTATTGAATCTGGCAGACGACATTTGGCCGCCTACCTTGCCTCGCCTCGCACTGACAGGACACGCCCGGCCGCCGAGGCGGTGACCAGAAGGCCTGCCCGCGCCCGCACAAAGCGGACAATTGGGCGTGGCCGTACAGGCTGCCACCTTATGGTCCCGACTGCCGCATCTATAGCAGCAGTCGGACCTATCCTCGGCAGAAGTGCACCGCTGACTGGTGTGGCCAACATCAAGGCAACGGTAACACTGCAGAGGCCGGGCACTCAGGGCCTCCACGGCTGCATGGGTCCAGCCGACGGTTATCCGGCCCGCGACAGCAACCCTGCGAGCGGCCGCGGCAGGACATCGGACCCAGAGGGTGCCCAATCCCGAGGGGGAAGACCGGATTTCGCCGGTATTGATGTCCCCCTCGCTGCACCCGCCCACGCGGGCAACAGCCGCAGCGACCTCCGCCGGCGTGGTCGAATCGACCAGGCCGCGCACCCTAAGGTCTGCTTTTTTGACCGGACGCGCGACCTTTACGCCGGTGCCTGCCAGCGCTTCCGCCACTTTTGTGGCGAGGACGGTGGCCTTGGCGGCCCCATCGGTGCCAGGGACTTCCAAAATTAACCCCCCAGTCACCGCCCTTCGCGGCCTCAGCGAGGCGATGCCAATTTCTGCCAGGTCCACCTTGGACCTGGCAGTGGCCATCGCCTGCGCGTAAGTAATGTCCACGCCAGACGGAACCGTTATGGTAACCGCTGCTGTGCGTGGCGGTCGCGGAGGCAGGGGTGTCTTCCTGGGGGCCGCCGGGACCACCCGTCCTTTTTTATTATTCGCCGCCGCAGTGGCCTTGGCAGCCGCCTTTTTAGCCTTGCGGCCAACCACCTGGGACCACGCCTCCTGGGGCGGAGGCGCGGCAGAGGGTAGCGCCGATTCTGCTCGCGGTCGAGCGGGCTCCGTCTGGGCCGCTATAGCCGCCCCAGCTTTCCCACCTTTCTTCTTCTTCTTCGTCTTCCGCCCCACCCTGTCCGAAGACTGTGAGGGGACGGACGGCCCAGGGGCCACCGATCGTAGGGCCGAGTCCGTTCGCGGCGCGAGCTCCTTCCTGAATGACGCCAATTTGGCGTCTATCAGGGCGCCTATTTGCGCCAGAAAATCTGCGGGCGCAGCCGCAGGTGGTGGCGAGGACTTTTCTTGCCCGGAGCGATGGCAATCCCGGGCGTCGACGATCGGCAGCGATACTGAGCCCTTTCCCGGGCGTGGCGGCGGGGGCATTGCAGCAGAAGCCGTTCTCGCCTCCACCACCTGCCGGAGCCGGGCTACCTCCGCCTGCAGCTCCGTCATTTGCCCCCTGAGGACGGCATTCTCTGCCTCCAGGGCACGCGTGGCGTCGGTAGCTGACCTAACCGCAAGCTCGGACACCCCCACCCTGCCGTTTAAAGCGGCCACCCTTAGGGCGCGGGCCAAATTGCCCTTCAGCCCCCTTGACACGCCGGAGATCCTGGCCACTTCATCCAGGCTCTCCAATATAGCGGCCGCGACATCCCGCGTTGGACGGTTGCGGAAATTTTCCGCTATATCCGTCTCGTCCGGGAGCGGGACGCTCGACCGCGATGGTCTCGGCACGGGGGCTCCCGGGTCGAATATCGCCGCCACCTCCCTTGCCTCGGCCTCCAGCTGCGAAGCCTCGGCCAGCCTAAGTTTGGCCTCTGCGAGGCCAACATATTCGCCGGTCGTCGGCGGCCGTCCTCTTTTCCTCGCTGACGACGAGCCCGGGACACTCTGCGATGAGTGGTGGGAGGAGACAGAGAAATCTGACTCCTCCCCCTCATCGCACTCACCAAGGCCCGCTGCGGTCCTCTTTTTGCCGCGTGTCGCCGAATGCCTCCGCGACACCGGCTCTGTGCATCTTTTGAGGCGCACGATAGGCCCGCGCACCTCCACCTCACGCTCGTTTCCCCCCTCCCCGGTTGTTTGTGAAAAAGTAGACTCCATACTTAATCCCACGAGTGTGGTCGGAAAGGAGGTCACCCCGGGTAGAGCCGCCATACCCGGGGAAGGCTAATACGCCCGGGGGGTCGCCAGGTACCCCGGGGTTGTCCGCTAACGATTGGTGCACCCACCAACCATAGCTGGCGCTTACTCCAGCTACGCCCTCTTCACCGCGCAACACTGCTTGGGGCTAGGGATTTTTTAGAGAGGTTGTCATCCTCGCGGCCCGGCCGGTTAAGGCAAGACCCCCGTTCCTGTAAAACATGACCACAGGTTTACGGTATGTGTCCGACTTTAGTTGGCCCCTCACCTCAAGCCACTCCGGCATGGTAGAACCTGCCAGGGAATAAATTCCCCGCCGGCACAGCCTTGAGGATCATTAGGGCACGAAGCCCCCCCACCACGACAAGGTAGCGGACTCGGGGGGGAACCTTGACATAACCTTGACATAACCTTGACATAACCTTGACATAACCTTGACATAACCTTGACATAACCTTGACATAACCTTGACATAACCTTTTTTTTTTTTTTTTTTTTTATTTTACGTGGAGGAAATCTGCTCGCCAGACACCCCCGCCCCGCCCGGGGGAGCGGGACGAGGGTAGTGTGGGGTTTGACCCACTAAAACCTCCACGGCGACCTGAGGACGCAGGACCGATCGCTGGCGATTCAACGGGGGAGCCACGGGAACTCTTGAAGAACACTACCGCGGCTCCCCCTCGCCTGGCCGGCCATCAAGGTGGTAACGATGACCGGCCGCGTCCCGGGGGGAAATAAAATAAATCCTCCCCCCTAAAATCCATTTAAATTCGGCGGCGCGAGGGGTCGCACCCCGCACCGCCCCGACACGGCGACCGCGCGATAGGTGACCAGGGCCCCCGCCCTGATCACAGCGGCCGCCGGGGGGATGACGAGTATATTGGAGGAGGATCACAGTTAAACCTCGCCTCCTTCACGCGACTCGTCATCCCCCACTCCCAACAGTGGACGTCCTCCTCTGTTGGCGGGCGGCGGGCAATGAAACCAGCATATTCTAGTACACCCGCCGCCCGCCTACTCTCAGCTGCCCGGGGTTTCTCGGCGTGGGCGCGCACGCCGTCCCCGGGCACGTCGGGCGGGATCTGTAAGCTCCCGATCCCGCTCGGCAGACTCCTTCCGCGACATAACCTCCTCGCAGAAAGAGATTGCTGCCGCCCACTTCCCTGGGCTCTCCAGCATGGCCCCAACTAGGCTGGAGAGTGCGAGGTCGTGGCCGACTTCTCGTTTTAGGACTCGGCGCAGCGCTGAAAAGGCGGGACATTCCTCCAGCGTGTGCTGCGCCGAGTCTTCCTCCGCGCCACAATGGTGGCACACCGTCGTCGCTTCCCGCCCGATGCGACACAGGTAGACACCAAAGCAGCCATGCCCGGTGAACACCTGCGTCGCTCGGTAGGAGAGCCTGCCATGCCGTCTCTCCCGCCACGAGGTGAAGTGCGGCAGGAGAGCCCCGGGGACGCGCTCGCCGGCGTGGGAGCAAAGCTCGGCACGCCATCTGGCGAGCGCTAGTCTCCGGGCCTGGAGCTCGAAGCCCTCGACCGTCTCTCGCTCCGGCGGGGCCCCTCGAGCACGGCTGGCGATGCTTGTGCGCCCATAAACATAGGCGCGCACCGCCGCCTGAAGCTCGAAGGGAAGTTCTCCCGCCAGAGCAAGCGCCGCCACGGTAGACGTGGTGCGGTAACCTCTTATGAGGCGGATGGCCATCCGCCTCTGCAGCCGGCGCAACAATAGCGTGTTGCGCCGGCTGGTCATCACGTACGGCGCCCATATTGGGGCACCGTATAAGGCCATAGACCGCACCACGCCCAGGTATAGGCGGCGCACCAAATCTCCCGGTCCCCCGAGGTTGGGCAGCAGGCGACCTTGACATAACCTTGACATAACCTTGACATAACCTTGACATAACCTTGACATAACCTTGACATAACCTTGACATAACCTTGACATAACCTTGACATAACCTTGACATAACCTTGACATAACCTTGACATAACCTTGACATAACCTTGACATAACCTTGACATAACCTTGACATAACCTTGACATAACCTTGACATAACCTTGACATTTTTTTTTTTTTTTTTTTTTTTTTTTTTCAGGAGGAGGGGAATGCTTTGCGCACGCCGCCCCTGGATGTTGGTGGGCGGGAGTGTGGGACTCCCTGGCGAAAAAGGTGCAATGCCTGGTATACCCACTAAACCCCTCCTCAGGCTTCAGCCTTTGCGCAGAACACCCACCGCGGCGTCCCCTCTCGGGATTCCTGCACGGTGGGTGTCTGGATCATCTGTCTTGACCGTTTGACAAAGGCCACGGTAAGCCTATGCTAAAAAAAAATCCTAGAGACAAGAAAAAATAGACATGGAGCACCTAGACAAACCTAGGGGAACCGAAGTCTAGGACAAACATCTATAAATATAAGGGACATAAAATAGAAAATAGAAAATAAATAAGTACATAAATAGAAAGTGAAAAAAAAAAGTATAAAGAATAAATAATTAAATAAATAATTAAATAAATAAATAGTGAACGTCTAGACTATTGACACAACCAGATCAGCTGGAGGTGCCTCGCATCCTGCGGTGCCGTCGCTTTTCTATCCGGTCAAGCTCTTCTCGTTGCTTGGCAACACCGGTGATGTAGCGAACGAGAATTGTCCTGGTGGTGTCGTTTTTTAGAAGCGCCATAAAATTGTCGAGGCCGATAGCTGTTCCCATCGAACCCTCGGCGGCGCCCCTCTCGGCAGCAAAACGCCCGCACTCCAAGAACGCATGAACGGGGCCATCAGGCCCACGCCCACATGCCAGGCAGAGATCACTCGACAAAAAGCCCATCCTCGACTGATACTCAGAGAAGCATCCGTGCCCGGTGATGAACTGGGTCAGGTGAAAACTGAGAATTTTAGGGCCCCACTGGACCCACTCGCTGATAACGGGAATCAAGCGGTGGGTCCAGCGTCCATGCTTTGCAGCATCCCATCTGTCTTGCCAACGCTGTAACGTGACAAGCCTTTCCTCAGCCTTAACCCGCCCAGCCTCCAACACGAAGCCCTCCGAGCCCCGGTCGAGGGTGGACAGCCTGCGAAAAATGCGAAGCCTTTCCTCCGCCACCAACACCAGGGGCGGCACGCCCGCCAGAACACAAACGGCGTCGAGGGACACGGTCCTGTACGACCTGGCCACTCGGGCCAGGATCGAACGCTGGACCGCGTTAATGGCCTTATCGTTGCCGCACCTCGACGCCACGTGCGCCCAGGCAGGGGCCGCGTAGAGGACCACCGACTCGACCACCCTATAATAGAGCAGCCGAGCCCAGTAGCCCCCGCCCCGGATATTGGGAAGGATTCGGGCTAGCAGGCCCGCGTACTTGGCTGCCTTCTCGCAGCTTCGCCTGACATGTGCACGAAAACACTGATTTCCCTCGATCAGCAGTCCAAGGTAGCGCACGCATCCGCCGCCTCGAAGGGACGCCGAACCGAGGGCCAGCTGGAGGGGCCCCGGAGCCTTCCTGCTGGTCAGGTGCAGGACCTCGGTCTTCTCCTCCGCCAGCTCTAGATGGTTGTCCCTGAACCACGCGCGGATGCGGGCGAGCGTTTGCTCGGCCAACGCAACCACGCGATCGGCACTGCGCGCGCCGACGAGCAGGGCGACGTCGTCTGCAAATCCTATTAGACTACAGTGCCTGGGAAGAGGCATCTCGAGGAGGCCATCGTATTGGGCGTTCCAGAACCAGGGGCCGAGAACGGAGCCCTGAGGCACCCCGGCATGAACTGGAAAACGCTCAGGTCCGGACGGGGTCGTCGCCTCCACCACGCGCCCACTGAGATAGCTACTCAGCACGCGCAACAGCGGAGCCGAGACCCCTTTCCCCGCCAAGGCGCCCAAAATACCGTCCCACCTTACGGTGTTAAAGGCATTCCTGACGTCCAAGGCAACCATTACACAATGCAATCCTGTACGCTTGGCAGCGTCCCATGTGTCGATGAGGCGACACATGGCATCGACCGTGCTTTTGCGCTTGACAAAGCCAAATTGATTGCTTGCGAAGGCCACCACGGACGCCAGGCGCTCCTTGAGACAATACTCAAACGCCTTGGAGAAGTTCGAGAGAAGGCAAAGCGGGCGCCACGACACCACGCCCCCGGGTCCAGGCTTCTTAGGGATCAACACCAGCCGGCCCACCTTCCACGCCTCCGGGAAATATCCCAATTCGAGGCATGTGTTGAAAAGGTGGGCGACGTGGCTGAGCGCCTCTCTCCCAAGAGCCCAGACCACGGAGGACGCTATGCCGTCGACGCCGGCCGCCTTCCTCTTGACCTTTTTGATGGCCGCCTCGACCTCGTCCTCTGTAAAAAACTGCCTAGAAGAGGCAGGGCACTCTGATATAAACTCCTCAATTCGAGGGAAAGGAGCCCCACTAGGAGGCTCCGTTACAAAAAGCTTGCGGACGACGTCCGCCACCTCGCCGGCACTAAGGGATGCTGGCGGAGAGCGTCCCTTGACCCTGCCGCTGACCCACAGGTACGGCCGGCCCCACACATCAGCCTCCACGCTATCAGTAAACTTTTTCCACGCGGCGGACTTGGCAATCGCTATAGAGCGTGCCAGGTCCTTTTTAAGGACTTTATACGCCGAGATACGAACTTCCAGGGCCCCGGCGTCCCGACCGCGCCTGGCCCTCTGCAGGCTTCGCCTGGCCTTACAAACCATTTTCCTGGCCGTCGCGATCTCGCTACTCCACCACCACACGGGACGCTTATCGCGCAGCCCGGGGTGGAGGGTGCGAGACGCTCGTCCGGCCAGGTCGACAATCATGTCTATGTACGCGTCCACGTCCTCAGCAGTAACAATACTGAGAGGGTTAGCTTCATGCGCAAACTTGTGATACTCTTTTATGAAACGTTTAATATCTACGCTCCGGCGCGGAGGGCCACTAAACGGTCCCCGCCCGGCAGCGCAGTCTACAAACTTGTGTAAAATGTACCGATGATCGGAGGCAGTCTCAACGTCGAGAATTCTGCTCTCCGTCAACCTTGCATAGGCGCCCCCGCCACAAAGCATAAAATCTATAAGGGAGCGTTGGCTCCCCCGCTCAAACGTAAACGCCCCGGCGCTTCTCACCGGGACGAGTCCAATCCTGTTAACAAGCTCGAGGACGGCATGCCCCCTTGCATCAGAGCAGACCGATCCCCAGGCCGGGGACTTCGCGTTGAAGTCCCCGCCCACTGCAATCTGGCCCAAAGGAACTTTTCCAATTAGGGCCTCAAGCCCACCGAGAAGGACACCGAATTCGGTGAGCGGGATATTCGGGGAGAAATAACAGCCAACGAGGGTGAGATCACCCACGCCGACCGCCACCGCCCCCCGAACGGCACCAACATACCTAGCTCCCGCCCCCGCGGCGCCCCTCCCCGTGACCCAGACAGCCGCCTTTCCGGTTTCGTCCCTGTGCCAGTCACCTGGAACGGTCCAGGGCTCCGACACGAGGACAACGTCGACCTCGAGCTCGTGCACGGCCTGCTGGAGCAGGTCGTGGGCTAGCCGACACCTATGCAAGTTGATCTGGAGAACATTGAGACCCCCCAGCCGGATACTCTGTGAACTGGCCATATTAGCCATTGCGCCGCACTAGTATAACGTCTCGTGAAAATTGAAAATTGAGAGTAAATATGGGATTTACCGTCGGCGAGACGTTTGCGCTCTGCTAAAATTGAAGCGAAGGTATTCTGGTGAACCTAACAGTAAATTCCGTGCAGCAATGTTAAGCTCGGCGTTGCCGTTGCACCCACACACTGCACTTCACTAATAAAATTAAATTAAAATTTCAAAACTTATCGGTTAACGACCGATAAGCTAACGTTATACAAAAGAAAAGAACTGTAAGAAAAAGAAAAAGTTTTAGAAGTAGGCCGACAAGAAATATACCTCGCACAAAAACTCTTGCACAAAAAACCGTGCGTGTCAGTCGCGTATCGAAACAGACGTTACGTGACGTCAGCCTTATTTTCTATATTTTGACGGAGAGGACCGTCCCTCTCCGCACGTCCCTGCTCCGCAGTGCTTGTTGAGCCGCTCGGCTCCTGTCGTGTAATTTCGCCCAGCTCGGCCGCGCCTGCGCCGCCGCCTGCGCGTTCCGTGCTGCGCGGACGCAAGACGACGTCATTCGGACTCGTCAGCCCGTCTCCCCCCGCGCGTCCCTGGGCCGGCGCTCTCTTCAGCCTGAGCTTCGGCTCTTTCCGGCACGGCTCGCGGCGAAGGGCCGAGTCTGCGCACTGGTCTGCGCAGACATCGCTGCGCGTTGGCGACGCGCTACTTGGCACAGGGGGTACCCCCCCGGCCGATGCACCGCGCGGTGCAGGCTGCGGACATCCACCCGCGCGCGTACCACCGCCCCCAGAACTAATGCCTGCTTCATCCCGACGAGCAGACTGCTCAGGTGTTGTATTATGATTGCGCACCGCGGACGAGCTAATCCCCTTTTCAACCGAAGGGGGAGAGGCTCGCGCTCGCGGCGTTATTCTTGGACGTCGTTCGTTAGAAGGAGGCTTCCCCCCCTTGCTCCTGGCCTCTTCAAGGGCCCTGCGGTATGCAGGACATCTGAGACCCCCGTCCCGGTGCCCGTCCTGGTCGCAGACCACGCACCTCTCGCGCCCCTTACACTCGCCCGCCCGGTGATCATCAGCGCCGCATTTGCGGCAGACCTTTGTACGGTCTGGCCCTTTACAATCAGCGGCCCGATGTCCGTATCCCCGGCACCTGAAGCACTGGAGGATTTCCTCGCGCTCAGTTACCAGACAGCAGCTCCAGCCCACGCGTAGCGGGCTGAGGGCGAGGATACGCGCCGCCACCGACGCGGGAGCCAGAATAGATGCATTCTGCCTCCCAGCAAACGCCGGCCGGAGAGCGCGTATCTTGTAGCTGTCAGATGGAAATTCGGGCAGCCTCCTGTGAATAGCCGCCTTTATGTCGTCGACGGTCGCGTCGCCTTCGACACGGCGGAGGTGCAAGGTGCGGAGAGGGCCCCTTCCCACCCCGACCGACGCCCTAAGCCCTTGTACCTTTTCGTTAACCAGGGAGCTGAGGGCCCTGGCCTTCGCCCCGTCGCCCCTCACTTGTATGAGCATATGTCCCTCCCTGCTGGTCCTGACGTCGGAGACGAGAATCCCCGCGCCGTCGATGTCGACCTTATCCTTTACGGCCCGAAGCATCTGAGCGTACGTGAGGTTCTCGCCCCTCACCAGTACCGTGTCGGAGGGCTGCTCGGGGGGGCGACGCATTTGGCCGGCTGGGATCCCCCAGATCTTAATTGCAACCCCGGTTCCCGAAAAAACCGCCTCGAGCATCTTTCGGAAAGGCTCCGAAGGAATGTCGGGGTGGGAGGCAATGGCTATGCACTTGCATGCCATCTTGACTCCCAGTTCCCTTAAGTGCGCGAGTGCCCTGTACGCGTTTTCCGCCGCGAAGGTGCTGGACCCGGTTGCCCTGTCAGCCGCGAAAAATATTCTTTTCTCGCGGATTCTGGGGGGGGCATCGCGGCGCGGAATGGATGTCCTGAGGGTGAGAAATGTGGACTCACCAACCGATGGAGGGTCCGTCCTCAGGTCAGCAACCCCCGGTATCCGGTCTAGAAGGAAGCGGGCAGGGCCCGTTCCCACCTCGAGGTCAGCTGGGGCGAAGCACGCCAGATCGTCGTCCGGACAGCTAACGAGGGGGTTACCCTCGACAATCGTCGTGTTCACGAACGACGATTCCGCCCACCTCCTGTCCACCAGTGCTCGGAGAGATGGCCAGTCCCTGGCCCCGCGCGTCCAGTCCGCTACGTCGTGGTCGTCCACCTCCTGCGGGTCGCAGGTCTGAGTGCCACAAGACCTGGTCCTCGGCGGGGCGATGCACTCGGTGTCCATCCTCTCCGTCGCAGGCTCGGTCTGCGTGCCCGTATTGACCCCGCGACCTCCAGGCTTCGCGTCCGGAGCTGGGGAGCTCCGTGTTGGAGGGCGGTGGGCTGGAGTTAAGGTTGAAGGGGCACGCTCGTTCCTCCTCATAGCCTTGACCGCATGTTGCACCTCGTTGAGACTCCTGATAATGGTGTTAAATAGCTTACGCGTGCCCTCCTCTTGCTCGGCTGAGGCGCCTAGCTTTTTGGCGAGGGCTCGCGTACCGGCAACCGCCTTCTTAACTTGAGTCTCCAAGCAAGGCAGGGGACTCACAAAACCACTGGCCGACGTCGATTCATCCGACGTGCATTCGTATGCTTCTTCGGGCGACGAAAAAGCGGTCCTCTTCCTCTTAATCTTCCCCCTCCCCGCTGACCCCTTTCCGGAGCCAAGGGTGGGGGAAGAAGGGAAGGTAAAGAGGGAGGAAGGGGGGAGGGGGGAGAAGAAGGGAGGAGAGGAGGGGTTGGGAGCCGGAGAAGATGCCGTAACGGCCTCCGTCCGGGGACTCTCGTCTCCGGTCTCGCGAACAGGATCGCGGGATCCCGACGGCGGAGATCGTGCCAGGCTTTTCCTGGGCAGGAAAGGAGAACCCTCCTGCTCGGCGTCGCGGCGTTGGCCTCGTTGGCTTCCAGTAGCCGTCACTTCCAAGTCGGCCTGGTTGCCTACCGACTTGGAGGAGTTGCGGGTGCCGGGACACACCCTTATCTCGGCACGGCCGAGAGATGCAGGCGGCACTGTAGATACCTGCTTAGTTTTGTCGTGGTTCATTATGTGTAAAAAATAAAAACACAGAAGGGACAATACAAAGTGTGCAAGAAAGTGTAAATGTTTAGCGTGGCCAGGAGGATCGCCGGGAGAAGGGGCACCGGCAGCCCGTCCTGGACCCCCCCGATGTCCGAGCGTCCCTACAATCCGGTGGCCTCGTCGGTTCCCCCCCCGCTCCCCGCAGCAGGGTACCCGTCCGGACGCCACTCGGCACTACTACGAGAAGCGGGATTTAGCGTAATCGCCCTACCACTGTGCAGGGCTGCCTCCCAACTGGCTGGGCTGGGTTCGGGCCCCCCTACTAATGGCGGCCCGGCAGTGCCCACCGGTGTTAACCGCTGTACCCTCCAGATAGGGGGCGCACACGGACACGAGGAAGTCCCCTCAGGACCCCCGATCATTCCCACCCCCGACGATCACTGCACCGTACTCCCAGACAGCGACCCCTCGAACTCGGAGACCCATTCATATTCCGGTGTACCTATTGACCAGGTACCCGGACCATTCATAACCCGCCAGGGCATTCCCGTTTATAGGTAGGCCCCCTTCATTCACGAGTGAACCCGTTTATAGAGTTACTCAATTCATCCACTGGCTCCCCGGAAAAAGGGGAAGGCCTCTCTCACACTCTCCCCGAGACAAAGGGTGCCCGGAAGCACGCGTAGAAACGTGTGTGTATATGAAAGTGAGTGGTTGTGCCCGTCGACAGCTACCACTGTTGCTGCGTCATTCGAGAGCCTGAACCCCTTCGGCGAGAACAGCCGGTACCACGTGAAGGTGGGGAAGACTTGGACTGCAGAGGCTATGGCCAGAAGGCCTTAGTTACGCATGACAGTCCCTTATCCGACCGACATAACCTTGACATAACCTTGACATAACCTTGACATAACCTTGACATAACCTTGACATAACCTTGACATAACCTTGACATAACCTTGACATAACCTTGACATAACCTTGACATAACCTTGACATAACCTTGACATAACCTTGACATAACCTTGACATAACCTTGACATAACCTTGACATAACCTTGACATAACCTTGACATAACCTTGACATAACCTTGACATAACCTTGACATAACCTTGACATAACCTTGACATAACCTTGACATAACCTTGACATAACCTTGACATAACCTTGACATAACCTTGACATAACCTTGACATAACCTTGACATAACCTTGACATAACCTTGACATAACCTTGACATAACCTTGACATAACCTTGACATAACCTTGACATAACCTTGACATAACCTTGACATAACCTTGACATAACCTTGACATAACCTTGACATAACCTTGACATAACCTTGACATAACCTTGACATAACCTTGACATAACCTTGACATAACCTTGACATAACCTTGACATAACCTTGACATAACCTTGACATAACCTTGACATAACCTTGACATAACCTTGACATAACCTTGACATAACCTTGACATAACCTTGACATAACCTTGACATAACCTTGACATAACCTTGACATAACCTTGACATAACCTTGACATAACCTTGACATAACCTTGACATAACCTTGACATAACCTTGACATAACCTTGACATAACCTTGACATAACCTTGACATAACCTTGACATAACCTTGACATAACCTTGACATAACCTTGACATAACCTTGACATAACCTTGACATAACCTTGACATAACCTTGACATAACCTTGACATAACCTTGACATAACCTTGACATAACCTTGACATAACCTTGACATAACCTTGACATAACCTTGACATAACCTTGACATAACCTTGACATAACCTTGACATAACCTTGACATAACCTTGACATAACCTTGACATAACCTTGACATAACCTTGACATAACCTTGACATAACCTTGACATAACCTTGACATAACCTTGACATAACCTTGACATAACCTTGACATAACCTTGACATAACCTTGACATAACCTTGACATAACCTTGACATAACCTTGACATAACCTTGACATAACCTTGACATAACCTTGACATAACCTTGACATAACCTTGACATAACCTTGACATAACCTTGACATAACCTTGACATAACCTTGACATAACCTTGACATAACCTTGACATAACCTTGACATAACCTTGACATAACCTTGACATAACCTTGACATAACCTTGACATAACCTTGACATAACCTTGACATAACCTTGACATAACCTTGACATAACCTTGACATAACCTTGACATAACCTTGACATAACCTTGACATAACCTTGACATAACCTTGACATAACCTTGACATAACCTTGACATAACCTTGACATAACCTTGACATAACCTTGACATAACCTTGACATAACCTTGACATAACCTTGACATAACCTTGACATAACCTTGACATAACCTTGACATAACCTTGACATAACCTTGACATAACCTTGACATAACCTTGACATAACCTTGACATAACCTTGACATAACCTTGACATAACCTTGACATAACCTTGACATAACCTTGACATAACCTTGACATAACCTTGACATAACCTTGACATAACCTTGACATAACCTTGACATAACCTTGACATAACCTTGACATAACCTTGACATAACCTTGACATAACCTTGACATAACCTTGACATAACCTTGACATAACCTTGACATAACCTTGACATAACCTTGACATAACCTTGACATAACCTTGACATAACCTTGACATAACCTTGACATAACCTTGACATAACCTTGACATAACCTTTTTTTTTTTTTTTTTTTTTTTTTTTTTTTTTTTTTTTTTTTTTTTTATTTTACGTGGAGGAAATCTGCTCGCCAGACACACCCGCCCCACCCGGGGGAGCGGGACGAGGGTAGTGTGGGGATTGACCCACTAAAACCTCCACGGCGACCTGAGGACGCAGGACCGATCGCTGGCGATTCTACGGGGGAGCCACGGGAACTCTTGAAGAACACTACCGCGGCTCCCCCTCGCCTGGCCGGCCATCAAGATGGTAGCGATGGCCGGCCGCGTCCCGGGGGGAAATAAAATAAATGCTCCCCCCTAAAATCCATTTAAATGCGGCGGCGCGAGGGGTCGCAACCCGCACCGCCCCGACACGGCGACCGCGCAATAGGTGACCAGGGCCCCCGCCCTGATCACAGCGGCCGCCGGGGGGACGACGAGTATATTGGAGGAGGATCACAGTTAACCCTCGCCTCCTTCAGGCGACTCGTCATCCCCAACTCCCAACAGTGGAGGTCCTCCTCTGTTGGCGGGCGGCGGGCAATGAAACCAGCATGTTCTGGTACACCCGCCGCCCGCCTACTCTCAGCTGCCCGGGGTTTCTCGGCGTGTGCGCGCACGCCGTCCCCGGGCACGTCGGGCGGGATCTGTAAGCTCCCGATCCCGCTCGGCAGCCTCCTTCCGCGACATAACCTCCTCGCAGAAAGAGATTGCTGCCGCCCACTTCCCCGGGCCCTCCAGCATGGCCCCAACTAGGCTGGAGAGTGCGAGGTCGTGACCGACTTCCCGTTTTAGGACTCGGCGCAGCGCTGAAAAGGCGGGACATTCCTCCAGCGTGTGCTGCGCCGAGTCTTCCTCCGCGCCACAATGGTGGCACACCGTCGTCGCTTCCCGCCCGACGCGACACAGGTAGACACCGAAGCAGCCATGCCCGGTGAACACCTGCGTCGCTCGGTAGGAGAGCCTGCCATGCCGTCTCTCCCGCCACGAGGTGAAGTGCGGCAGGAGAGCCCCGGGGACGCGCTCGCCGGCGTGGGAGCAAAGCTCGGCACGCCATCTGGCGAGCGCTAGTCTCCGGGCCTGGAGCTCGAAGCCCCCGACCGTCTCTCGCTCCGGCGGGGCCCCTCGAGCACGGCTGGCGATGCTTGTGCGCCCATAAACATAGGCGCGCACCGCCGCCTGAAGCTCGAAGGGAAGTTCTCCCGCCAGAGCAAGCGCCGCCACGGTAGACGTGGTGCGGTAACCTCTTATGAGGCGGATGGCCATCCGCCTCTGCAGCCGGCGCAACAACAGCGTGTTGCGCCGGCTGGTCATCACGTACGGCGCCCATATTGGGGCACCGTATAAGGCCATAGACCGCACCACGCCCAGGTATAGGCGGCGCACCAAATCTCCCGGTCCCCCGAGGTTGGGCAGCAGGCGGCCCAAAGAGGCCGCCGCCTTTTCGACTCGGGGGACGAGACGGTCGAGATGCGCATCGAAGCTCCAGCGGCTGTCGAGGATCAGTCCGAGATATTTCAACTGGGACTTCACCTCGACGCAGGCTTCTCCAACCCGGATCCACGATCTGGCCGGTGGCCGAGACCGAGGCCGTCCGTGGAACCAGACAGCCTCGGCCTTCTCCGGGGCTATTTTCAGCCCCAGATCGCGGATCCTCGCGACGACGGCTGCCACCGCAACCTCTGCTCGACGGATGGTCCTCTCGAAGGTACTCCCGACGGCGACCACCAACGTGTCGTCCGCGTAGCAGACGAGGGTGGCACCGTCGGGCAGGGAGGCCTTTTCCAGGACCGCGTTGTAACCCAGGTCCCACAGGAGCGGTCCTAAAACAGACCCCTGCGGGACCCCGCGGTCCACTTCCCTCCGTATCATCCCGTACCGGCCCGGGTATTCGACCCACCTGTCCCGCAGGTAGGCCCCGATCACCCGCCTCAGATAGGGAGGCACCTGGTGATCGACGAGGGCCCCCCTAATGGCGGACCAGGGCAGGGTGTTGAACGCATTGACGATGTCAATGGACACCGCCAAGCACACCCCGCCCCTTGCCACGGCATTGTCCGAGAGGGACTTGAGACGGACGATAGCGTCGACCGTCGATCGCCCCTCCCGGAAGCCAAACTGGCAGTCCGCCAGATCTGGGCCGTCGCGGGACAGGTGCCTGGAGAGGCGGGCAACAATGATCTTCTCGAAGATCTTGCCCGCCTCATCCAGGAGACAAATGGGCCGGTACGCGGAGGGAGAATCCCCCGGCCTCCCATCCTTCCTCAAGAGGACCATCCGACTTTCTCTCCATAGGTCGGGGAACGTCCCCGACCTCAGGAGCCCAGAGTAGAGGCTCCTCAGCCTCTCCCCCAGGACGCTCGTGGCGAGCAACCAGACCCGGCCGGGGATACCGTCCGGCCCCGGGGCGGTATTCTTGCCCCGGAGCCATTTGACGACCCCGGCCATCTCCTCCGGCGCGACCTCAAGATCCGGGGACCACTCATGTTCCTCTGGCTCAGGGACGGGCCGGGACGGCCCCTCGCTAACGGGGAATAAAGCGTCCACGACCCGCCCGAGCAGCCCCGGATCCAGGCTCTCCGTCACGGGGGGCGCCCAGGGACGCAATCGTCCCAATGCCATCTTGTATGGGCGCCCCCACGGATCTCGGTTTAGAGAGCCGAGGAGATCGCGCCAGGCCTGGTCCTTCGCTCGCCTGATGGCCAGCTGCAGGGCGACCACCTTCTCCCGATATCGCCCGTACAGCTGGGCAGCCAGCACGTCGTCCGTACGTCGTCGTCGACGGGCGCGAGCGTACTGGCGTCGCGCGCGGACGCACTCGGTGCGTAATTCAGCTATCGCACGCGACCACCAGTACACAGCCTTCCTCGGGAAGACCCTGGCCCGGGGCATGGCGACGTCGCAAACCGACGTCATTGCGCCCCGGAACCAACGGGCCTCCCCATTCCCGTCGACTGGCCCGGCCGGTGTTGCTGGCCAGGCCACGACGTGGGCTGCCGCCATCAGAGCGTCCTGGTCGAGGCGCTTCAGCGCCCAACGCGGTTGAGGCGAACCTTCATTGGCGGGGCGACGACGGGGTGTCGGTGGTGGGGCGGCGGAGAGGCCGAGAACTATGTATCTATGGTCAGACAACGTCTCGACCCCTTCCACCACCCTCCACCCCGTAATACGGCGCGCGGCCGGGGGCGTTGCCCACGAAAGGTCAACGATGGACCCCCCGTTATGCCGCACGCACGTATGGACCGAGCCCGTGTTCAGGAGACGGAGCTCCAGTCCCGCCGCCCAATCCAGCACCTCCCGGCCCCTCGAGTCAGTCCCGGGGGAACCCCAAGCCGTGGCCTTGGCATTGAAGTCCCCCAGGACCAGCACCGGACGGGGATGGCAGCGGGAGACGCATCTCCCTACCCCGTGCAGATACTGCTCAAACTCTTCGAGGGACCACCTTGGAGGTGCGTATATCGCCACAACCGCGGTGCCGCCCCAATCAACGGCCACGTATCCCAGGCCGCGCTCGATAACCGAGCACGGCGGGGACCCCGGCCTCCCAGCCCAAATAATCGCGGCGGAGCCAATCGAGTCCCCCATCCAGTGTGGATGTTTGGGGACCTTGTGCGGCTCCGCCACGACTGCCAACCCGGCACCCCGCTCGGCCATGCATTGAAACAGGAGATCCTGCGCTCTGGCCGAGCAGTTGAGGTTAACTTGTATTATCGGGCCCGGGGGCCCCATTACACAGCCGTGTCCATCGCCGTCACGGCCGCGGATGCGGTGGCGTCTGGGACTTTAGTGGCCCCATCCGCCCTCGTGGATGCGGCGGTAGCATCAGGCGATGCTACCTTTTCGTTGCTGGCCACGGTGGTCGCTGCCTTGGCCATCGTGGTTTCCCTCCCCTTTTTATTATACCTGGCAGACGGCCTTTGGCCGCCTCCCCTGCCCCGCCCCGCACTGGCAGGACAAGCCCGGCCGCCGAGGCGGTGACCAGAAGGCCTGCCCGCGCCCGCACAAAGCGGACAATTGGGCGTGGCCGTACAGGCTGCCACCTTATGGTCCCGACTGCCGCATCTATAGCAGCAGTCGGACCTATCCTCGGCAGAAGTGCACCGCTGACTGGTGTGGCCAACATCAAGGCAACGGTAACACTGCAGAGGCCGGGCACTCAGGGCCTCCACGGCTGCATGGGTCCAGCCGACGGTTATCCGGCCCGCGACAGCAACCTTGCGAGCGGCCGCGGCAGGACATCGGACCCAGAGGGTGCCCAATCCCGAGGGGGAAGACCGGATTTCGCCGGTATTGATGTCCCCCTCGCTGCACCCGCCCACGCGGGCAACAGCCGCAGCGACCTCCGCCGGCGTGGTCGAATCGACCAGGCCGCGCACCCTAAGGTCAGCTTTTTTGACCGGACGCGCGACCTTTACGCCGGTGCCTGCCAGCGCTTCCGCCACTTTTGTGGCGAGGACGGTGGCCTTGGCGGCCCCATCGGTGCCAGGGACTTCCAAAATTAACCCCCCAGTCACCGCCCTTCGCGGCCTCAGCGAGGCGATGCCAATTTCTGCCAGGTCCACCTTGGACCTGGCAGTGGCCATCGCCTGCGCGTAAGTAATGTCCACGCCAGACGGAACCGTTATGGTAACCGCTGCTGTGCGTGGCGGTCGCGGAGGCAGGGGTGTCTTCCTGGGGGCCGCCGGGACCACCCGTCCTTTTTTATTATTCGCCGCCGCAGTGGCCTTGGCAGCCGCCTTTTTAGCCTTGCGGCCAACCACCTGGGACCACGCCTCCTGGGGCGGAGGCGCGGCAGAGGGTAGCGCCGATTCTGCTCGCGGTCGAGCGGGCTCCGTCTGGGCCGCTATAGCCGCCCCAGCTTTCCCACCTTTCTTCTTCTTCTTCGTCTTCCGCCCCACCCTGTCCGAAGACTGTGAGGGGACGGACGGCCCAGGTGCCACCGATCGCAGGGCCGAGTCCGTTCGCGGCGCGAACTCCCTCCTGAATGACGCCAATTTGGCGTCTATCAGGGCGCTTATCTGCGCCAGAAAATCTGCGGGCGCAGTCGCATGTGGGGGCGAGGACTTTTCTTGCCCGGAGCGTTGGCAGTCCCGGGCGGCGACGATCGGCGGCGATACTGAGCCCTCTCCCGGGCGCGGCGGCGGAGGCATTGCGGCAGCAGCCGTACTCGCCTCCACCACCTGCCGGAGCCGAGCCACCTCCGCCCGCAGCTCCGTCATTTGCCCCCTGAGGACGGCATTCTCTGCCTCCAGGGCACGCGTGGCGTCGGTAGCTGACCTAACCGCAAGCTCGGACACCCCCACCCTGCCGTTTAAGGCGGCCACCCTTAGGGCGCGGGCCAAATTGCCCTTCAGCCCCTTTGACACGCCGGAGATCCTGGCCACTTCATCCAGGCTCTCCAATATAGCGGCCGCGACATCCCGCGTTGGACGGTTGCGGAAATTTTCCGCTATATCCGTCTCGTCCGGGAGCGGGACGCTCGACCGCGATGGTCTCGGCACGGGGGCTCCCGGGTCGAATATCGCCGCCACCTCCCTTGCCTCGGCCTCCAGCTGCGAAGCCTCGGCCAGCCTAAGTTTGGCCTCTGCGAGGCCAACATATTCGCCGGTCGTCGGCGGCCGTCCTCTTTTCCTCGCTGACGACGAGCCCGGGACACTCTGCGATGAGTGGTGGGAGGAGACAGAGAAATCTGACTCCTCCCCCTCATCGCACTCACCAAGGCCCGCTGCGGTCCTCTTTTTGCCGCGTGTCGCCGAATGCCTCCGTGACACCGGCTCTGTGCATCTTTTGAGGCGCACGATAGGCCCGCGCACCTCCACCTCACGCTCGTTTCCCCCCTCCCCGGTTGTTTGTGAAAAAGTAGACTCCATACTTAATCCCACGAGTGTGGTCGGAAAGGAGGTCACCCCGGGTAGAGCCGCCATACCCGGGGAAGGCTAATACGCCCGGGGGGTCGCCAGGTACCCCGGGGTTGTCCGCTAACGATTGGTGCACCCACCAACCATAGCTGGCGCTTACTCCAGCTACGCCCTCTTCACCGCGCAACACTGCTTGGGGCTAGGGATTTTTTAGAGAGGTTGTCATCCTCGCGGCCCGGCCGGTTAAGGCAAGACCCCCGTTCCTGTAAAACATGACCACAGGTTTACGGTATGTGTCCGACTTTAGTTGGCCCCTCACCTCAAGCCACTCCGGCATGGTAGAACCTGCCAGGGAATAAATTCCCCGCCGGCACAGCCTTGAGGATCATTAGGGCACGAAGCCCCCCCACCACGACAAGGTAGCGGACATGGGGGGGAACCTTGACATAACCTTGACATAACCTTTTTTTTTTTTTTTTTTTTTTTTTTTTTTTTTATTTTACGTGGAGGAAATCTGCTCGCCAGACACCCCCGCCCCGCCCGGGGGAGCGGGACGAGGGTAGTGTGGGGTTTGACCCACTAAAACCTCCACGGCGACCTGAGGACGCAGGACCGATCGCTGGCGATTCAACGGGGGAGCCACGGGAACTCTTGAAGAACACTACCGCGGCTCCCCCTCGCCTGGCCGGCCATCAGGATGGTAACGATGGCCGGCCGCGTCCCGGGGGGGGAAATAAATCCTCCCCCCTAAAATCCATTTAAATTCGGCGGCGCGAGGGGTCGCACCCCGCACCGCCCCGACACGGCGACCGCGCGATAGGTGACCAGGGCCCCCGACCTGATCACAGCGGCCGCCGGGGGGACGACGAGTATATTGGAGGAGGATTACAATTAGTCCTCGCCTCCCTCAGGCGACTCGCCATCCCCCACTCACAACAGTGGACGTCCTCCTCTGTTGGCGGGCGGCGGGCAATGAAACCAGCATGTTCTGGTACACCCGCCGCCCGCCTACTCTCAGCTGCCCGGGGTTTCTCGGCGTGGGCGCGCACGCCGTCCCCAGGCACGTCGGGCGGGATCTGTAAGCTCCCGATCCCGCTCGGCAGCCTCCTTCCGCGACATAACCTCCTCGCAGAAAGAGATTACTGCCGCCCACTTCCCCGGGCCCTCCAGCATGGCCCCAACTAGGCTGGAGAGTGCGAGGTCGCGGCCGACTTCTCGTTTTAGGACTCGGCGCAGCGCTGAAAAGGCGGGACATTCCTCCAGCGTGTGCTGCGCCGAGTCTTCCTCCGCGCCACAGTGGTGGCACACCGTCGTCGCTTCCCGCCCGATGCGACACAGGTAGACACCGAAGCAGCCATGCCCGGTGAACACCTGCGTCGCTCGGTAGGAGAGCCTGCCATGCCGTCTCTCCCGCCACGAGGTGAAGTGCGGCAGGAGAGCCCCGGGGACGCGCTCGCCGGCGTGGGAGCAAAGCTCGGCACGCCATCTGGCGAGCGCTAGTCTCCGGGCCTGGAGCTCGAAGCCCTCGACCGTCTCTCGCTCCGGCGGGGCCCCTCGAGCACGGCTGGCGATGCTTGTGCGCCCATAAACATAGGCGCGCACCGCCGCCTGAAGCTCGAAGGGAAGTTCTCCCGCCAGAGCAAGCGCCGCCACGGTAGACGTGGTGCGGTAACCTCTTATGAGGCGGATGGCCATCCGCCTCTGCAGCCGGCGCAACAATAGCGTGTTGCGCCGGCTGGTCATCACGTACGGCGCCCATATTGGGGCACCGTATAAGGCCATAGACCGCACCACGCCCAGGTATAGGCGGCGCACCAAATCTCCCGGTCCCCCGAGGTTGGGCAGCAGGCGGCCCAAAGAGGCCGCCGCCTTTTCGACTCGGGGGACGAGACGGTCGAGATGCGCATCGAAGCACCAGTGGCTGTCGAGGATCAGTCCGAGATATTTCAACTCGGACTTCACCTCGACGCAGGCTTCTCCAACCCGGATCCACGATCTGGCCGGTGGCCGAGACCGAGGCCTTCCGTGAAACCAGACAGCCTCGGCCTTCTCCGGGGCTATTTTCAGCCCCAGATCGCGGATCCTCGCGACGACGGCAGCCACCGCAACCTCTGCTCGACGGATGGTCCTCTCGAAGGTACTCCCGACGGCGACCACCAACGTGTCGTCCGCGTAGCAGACGAGGGTGGCACCGTCGGGCAGGGAGGCCTTCTCCAGGACCGCGTTGTAACCCAGGTCCCACAGGAGCGGTCCTAAAACGGACCCCTGCGGGACCCCGCGGTCCACTTCCCTCCGTATCATCCCGTACCGGCCCGGGTATTCAACCCACCTGTCCCGCAGGTAGGCTCCGATCACCCGCCTCAGATAGGGAGGCACCTGGTGATCGACGAGGGCCTCCCTAATGGCGGACCAGGGCAGGGTGTTGAACGCATTGACGATGTCAATGGACACCGCCAAGCACACCCCGCCCCTTGCCACGGCATTGTCCGAGAGGGACTTGAGGCGGTCGATTGCGTCGACCGTCGATCGCCCCTCCCGGAAGCCAAACTGGCAGTCCGCCAGATTTGGGCCGTCGCGGGACAGGTGTCTGGAGAGGCGGGCAACAATGATCTTCTCGAAGAACTTGCCCGCCTCATCCAGGAGACAAATGGGCCGGTACGCGGAGGGAGAATCCCCCGGCCTCCCATCCTTCCTCAAGAGGACCATCCGACTTTCTCTCCATAGGTCGGGGAACGTCCCCGACCTCAGGAGCCCAGAGTAGAGGCTCCTCAGCCTCTCGCCCAGGACGCTCGCGGCGAGCAGCCAGACCCGGCCGGGGATACCGTCCGGCCCCGGGGCGGTATTCTTGCCCCGGAGCCATTTGACGACCCCGGCCATCTCCTCCGGCGCGACCTCAAGATCCGGGGACCACTCATGTTCCTCTGGCTCAGGGACGGGTCGGGGCGCCTCCCCGCTAACGGGGAATAAAGCGTCAACGACCCGCCCGAGCAGCCCCGGATCCAGGCTCTCCGTCACGGGGGGCGCCCAGGGACGCAATCGCCCCAAAGCCATCTTGTATGGGCGCCCCCACGGATCTCGGTTCAGAGAGCCGAGGAGATCGCGCCAGGCCTGGTCCTTCGCTCGCCTGATGGCCAGCTGCAGGGCGACCACCTTCTCCCGATATCGCCCGTACAGCTGGGCAGCCAGCACGTCGTCCGTTCGTCGTCGTCGACGGGCGCGAGCGTAATGGCGTCGCGCGCGAACGCACTCGGTGCGTAATTCCGCTATCTCGCGCGACCACCAGTACACCGCCTTCCTCGGGAAGACCCTGGCCCGGGGCATGGCGACGTCGCAAACCGATGTCATTGCGCCCCGGAACCAACGGGCCTCCCCATTCCCGTCGACTGGCCCGGCCGGTGTTGCTGGCCAGGCCACGACGTGGGCCGCCGCCATCAGAGCGTCCTGGTCGAGGCGCTTCAGCGCCCACCGCGGTCGAGGCGAACCTTCATCGGCGGGGCGACGACGGAGTGTCGATGGTGGGGCGGCGGAGAGGTCGAGAACTATGTATCTGTGGTCAGACAACGTCTCGACCCCTTCCGCCACCCTCCACCCCGTAATACGGCGCGCGGCCTGGGGCGTTGCCCACGAAAGGTCAACGATGGACCCCCCGTTATGCCGCACGCACGTATGGACCGAGCCCGTGTTCAGGAGACGGAGCTCCAGTCCCGCCGCCCAATCCAGCACCTCCCGGCCCCTCGAATCAGTCCCGGGGGAACCCCAAGCCGTGGCCTTGGCATTAAAGTCCCCCAGGACCAGCACCGGACGGGGATGGCAGCGGGAGACGCATCTCCCTACCCCGTCCAGATACTGCTCAAACTCTTCGAGGGACCACCTTGGAGGTGCGTATATCGCCACAACCGCGGTGCCGCCCCAATCGACGGCCACGTATCCCAGGCCGCGCTCGATAAGCGAGCACGGCGGGGACCCCGACCTCCCAGCCCAAATAATCGCGGCGGAGCCAATCGAGTCCCCCATCCAGTGTGGATGTTTGGGGACCCTGTGCGGCTCCGCCACGACTGCCAACCCGGCACCCCGCTCGGCCAGGCATTGAAACAGGAGATCCTGCGCTCTGGCCGAGCAGTTGAGGTTAACTTGTATTATCGGGCCCGGGGGCCCCATTACACAGCCGTGTCCATCGGCGTCACGGCCGCGGATGCGGTGGCGTCAGGGACTTTAGTGGCCCCATTCGCCCCCGCGGGTGCGGCGGTAGCATCAGGCGGTGCCGCCTTTTCGTTGCTGGCCACGGTGGTCGCTGCCTTGGCCATCGTGGTTTCCTTCCCTTTTTTATTGAATCTGGCAGACGACCTTTGGCCGCCTACCTTGCCTCGCCTCGCACTGACAGGACACGCCCGGCCGCCGAGGCGGTGACCAGAAGGCCTGCCCGCGCCCGCACAAAGCGGACAATTGGGCGTGGCCGTACAGGCTGCCACCTTATGGTCCCGACTGCCGCATCTATAGCAGCAGTCGGACCTATCCTCGGCAGAAGTGCACCGCTGACTGGTGTGGCCAACATCAAGGCAACGGTAACACTGCAGAGGCCGGGCACTCAGGGCCTCCACGACTGCATGGGTCCAGCCGACGGTTATCCGGCCCGCGACAGCAACCTTGCGAGCGGCCGCGGCAGGACATCGGACCCAGAGTGTGCCCAATCCCGAGGGGGAAGACCGGATTTCGCCGGTATTGATGTCCCCCTCGCTGCACCCGCCCACGCGGGCAACAGCCGCAGCGACCTCCGCCGGCGTGGTCGAATCGACCAGGCCGCGCACCCTAAGGTCAGCTTTTTTGACCGGACGCGCGACCTTTACGCCGGTGCCTGCCAGCGCTTCCGCCACTTTTGTGGCGAGGACGGTGGCCTTGGCGGCCCCATCGGTGCCAGGGACTTCCAAAATTAACCCCCCAGTCACCGCCCTTCGCGGCCTCAGCGAGGCGATGCCAATTTCTGCCAGGTCCACCTTGGACCTGGCAGTGGCCATCGCCTGCGCGTAAGTAATGTCCACGCCAGACGGAACCGTTATGGTAACCGCTGCTGTGCGTGGCGGTCGCGGAGGCAGGGGTGTCTTCCTGGGGGCCGCCGGGACCACCCGTCCTTTTTTGTTATTCGCCGCCGCAGTGGCCTTGGCAGCCGCCTTTTTAGCCTTGCGGCCAACCACCTGGGACCACGCCTCCTGGGGCGGAGGCGCGGCAGAGGGTAGCGCCGATTCTGCTCGCGGTCGAGCGGGCTCCGTCTGGGCCGCTATAGCCGCCCCAGCTTTCCCACCTTTCTTCTTCTTCTTCGTCTTCCGCCCCACCCTGTCCGAAGACTGTGAGGGGACGGACGGCCCAGGTGCCACCGATCGCAGGGCCGAGTCCGTTCGCGGCGCGAGCTCCCTCCTGAATGACGCCAATTTGGCGTCTATCAGGGCGCTTATCTGCGCCAGAGAATCTGCGGGCGCAGTCGCATGTGGGGGCGAGGACTTTTCTTGCCCGGAGCGTTGGCAGTCCCGGGCGGCGACGATCGGCGGCGATACTGAGCCCCCTCCCGGGCGCGGCGGCGGAGGCATTGCGGCAGCAGCCGTACTCGCCTCCACCACCTGCCGGAGCCGAGCCACCTCCGCCCGCAGCTCCGTCATTTGCCCCCTGAGGACGGCATTCTCTGCCTCCAGGGCACGCGTGGCGTCGGTAGCTGACCTAACCGCAAGCTCGGACACCCCCACCCTGCCGTTTAAGGCGGCCACCCTTAGGGCGCGGGCCAAATTGCCCTTCAGCCCCTTTGACACGCCGGAGATCCTGGCCACTTCATCCAGGCTCTCCAATATAGCGGCCGCGACATCGCGCGTTGGACGGTTGCGGAAATTTTCCGCTATATCCGTCTCGTCCGGGAGCGGGACGCTCGACCGCGATGGTCTCGGCACGGGGGCTCCCGGGTCGAATATCGCCGCCACCTCCCTTGCCTCGGCCTCCAGCTGCGAAGCTTCGGCCAACCTAAGTTTGGCCTCTGCGAGGCCAACATATTCGCCGGTCGTCGGCGGCCGTCCTCTCTTCCTCGCTGACGACGAGCCCGGGACACTCTGCGATGAGTGGTGGGAGGAGACAGAGAAATCTGACTCCTCCCCCTCATCGCACTCACCAAGGCCCGCTGCGGTCCTCTTTTTGCCGCGTGTCGCCGAATGCCTCCGCGACACCGGCTCTGTGCATCTTTTGAGGCGCACGATAGGCCCGCGCACCTCCACCTCACGCTCGTTTCCCCCCTCCCCGGTTGTTTGTGAAAAAGTAGACTCCATACTTAATCCCACGAGTGTGGTCGGAAAGGAGGTCACCCCGGGTAGAGCCGCCATACCCGGGGAAGGCTAATACGCCCGGGGGGTCGCCAGGTACCCCGGGGTTGTCCGCTAACGATTGGTGCACCCACCAACCATAGCTGGCGCTTACTCCAGCTACGCCCTCTTCACCGCGCAACACTGCTTGGGGCTAGGGATTTTTTAGAGAGGTTGTCATCCTCGCGGCCCGGCCGGTTAAGGCAAGACCCCCGTTCCTGTAAAACATGACCACAGGTTTACGGTATGTGTCCGACTTTAGTTGGCCCCTCACCTCGAGCCACTCCGGCATGGTAGAACCTGCCAGGGAATAAATTCCCCGCCGGCACAGCCTTGAGGATCATTAGGGCACGAAGCCCCCCCACCACGACAAGGTAGCGGACACGGGGGGGAGGTAGCGGACACGGGGGGGAACCTTGACATAACCTTGACATAACCTTGACATAACCTTGACATAACCTTGACATAACCTTGACATAACCTTGACATAACCTTGACATAACCTTTTTTTTTTTTATTTTACGTGGAGGAAATCTGCTCACCAGACACCCCCGCCCCGCCCGGGGGAGCGGGACGAGAGTAGTGTGGGGATCGACCCACTAAAACCTCCACGGCGACCTGAGGACGCAGGACCGATCGCTGGCGATTCAACGGGGGAGCCACGGGAACTCTTGAAGAACACTACCGCGGCTCCCCCTCGCCTGGCCGGCCATCAGGATGGTAACGATGGCCGGCCGCGTCCCGGGGGGAAATAAAATAAATCCTCCCCCCTAAAATCCATTTAAATTCGGCGGCGCGAGGGGTCGCACCCCGCACCGCCCCGACACGGCGACCGCGCGATAGGTGACCAGGGCCCCCGCCCTGATCACAGCGGCCGCCGGGGGGACGACGAGTATATTGGAGGAGGATTACAATTAGTCCTCGCCTCCTTCAGGCGACCCGTCATCCCCCACTCCCAACAGTGGACGTCCTCCTCTGTTGGCGGGCTGCGGGCAATGAAACCAGCATGTACTGGTACACCCGCCGCCCGCCTACTCTCAGCTGCCCGGGGTTTCTCGGCGCGGGCGCGCACGCCGCCCCCGGGCACGTCGGGCGGGATCTGTAAGCTCCCGATCCCGCTCGGCAGCCTCCTTCCGCGACATAACCTCCTCGCAGAAAGAGATTGCTGCCGCCCACTTCCCCGGGCCCTCCAGCATGGCCCCAACTAGGCTGGAGAGTGCGAGGTCGTGGCCGACTTCTCGTTGTAGGACTCGGCGCAGCGCTGAAAAGGCGGGACATTCCTCCAGCGTGTGCTGCGCCGAGTCTTCCTCCGCGCCACAGTGGTGGCACACCGTCGTCGCTTCCCGCCCGATGCGACACAGGTAGACACCGAAGCAGCCATGCCCGGTGAACACCTGCGTCGCTCGGTAGGAGAGCCTGCCATGCCGTCTCTCCCGCCACGAGGTGAAGTGCGGCAGGAGAGCCCCGGGGACGCGCTCGCCGGCGTGGGAGCAAAGCTCGGCACGCCATCTGGCGAGCGCTAGTCGCCGGGCCTGGAGCTCGAAGCCCTCGACCGTCTCACGCTCCGGCGGGGCCCCTCGAGCACGGCTGGCGATGCTAGTGCGCCTATAAACATAGGCGCGAACCGCCGCCTGAAGCTCGAAGGGAAGTTCTCCCGCCAGAGCAAGCGCCGCCACGGTAGACGTGGTGCGGTATCCTCTTATGAGGCGGATGGCCATCCGCCTCTGCAGCCGGCGCAACAACAGCGTGTTGCGCCGGCTGGTCATCACGTACGGCGCCCATATTGGGGCACCGTACAAGGCCATAGACCGCACCACGCCCAGGTATAGGCGGCGCACCAAATCACCTTGACATAACCTTTTTTTTTTTTTTTTTTTTTTTATTTTACGTGGAGGAAATCTGCTCGCCAGACACCCCCGCCCCGCCCGAGGGAGCGGGACGAGGGTAGTGTGGGGTTTGACCCACTAAAACCTCCACGGCGACCTGAGGACGCAGGACCGATCGCTGGCGATTCAACGGGGGAGCCACGGGAACTCTTGAAGAACACTACCGCGGCTCCCCCTCGCCTGGCCGGCCATCAAGATGGTAACGATGGCCGGCCGCGTCCCGGGGGGAAATAAAATAAATCCTCCCCCCTAAAATCCATTTAAATTCGGCGGCGCGAGGGGTCGCACCCCGAACCGCCCCGACACGGCGACCGCGCGATACGTGACCAGGGCCCCCGCCCTGATCACAGCGGCCGCCGGGGGGACGACGAGTATATCGGAGGAGGATCACAGTTAACACTCGCCTCCCTCAGACGACTCGTCATCCCCCACTCCCAACAGTGGAGGTCCTCCTCTGTTGGCGGGCGGCGGGCAATGAAACCAGCATGTTCTGGTACACCCGCCGCCCGCCTACTCTCAGCTGCCCGGGGTTTCTCGGCGTGTGCGCGCACGCCTTCCCCGGGCACGTCGGGCGGGATCTGTAAGCTCCCGATCCCGCTCGGCAGCCTCCTTCCGCGACATAACCTCCTCGCAGAAAGAGATTGCTGCCGCCCACTTCCCCGGGCCCTCCAGCATGGCCCCAACTAGGCTGGAGAGTGCGAGGTCGTGGCCGACTTCCCGTTTTAGGACTCGGCGCAGCGCTGAAAAGGCGGGACATTCCTCCAGCGTGTGCTGCGCCGAGTCTTCCTCCGCGCCACAATGGTGGCACACCGTCGTCGCTTCCCGCCCGATGCGACACAGGTAGACACCGAAGCAGCCATGCCCGGTGAACACCTGCGTCGCTCGGTAGGAGAGCCTGCCATGCCGTCTCTCCCGCCACGAGGTGAAGTGCGGCAGGAGAGCCCCGGGGACGCGCTCGCCGGCGTGGGAGCAAAGCTCGGCACGCCATCTGGCGAGCGCTAGTCTCCGGGCCTGGAGCTCGAAGCCCTCGACCGTCTCTCGCTCCGGCGGGGCCCCTCGAGCACGGCTGGCGATGCTAGTGCGCCCATAAACATAGGCGCGCACCGCCGCCTGAAGCTCGAAGGGAAGTTCTCCCGCCAGAGCAAGCGCCGCCACGGTAGACGTGGTGCGGTAACCTCTTATGAGGCGGATGGCCATCCGCCTCTGCAGCCGGCGCAACAACAGCGTGTTGCGCCGGCTGGTCATCACGTACGGCGCCCAGATTGGGGCACCGTATAAGGCCATAGACCGCACCACGCCCAGGTATAGGCGGCGCACCAAATCTCCCGGTCCCCCGAGGTTGGGCAGCAGGCGGCCCAAAGAGGCCGCCGCCTTTTCGACTCGGGGGACGAGACGGTCGAGATGCGCATCGAAGCTCCAGCGGCTGTCGAGGATCAGTCCGAGATATTTCAACTCGGACTTCACCTCGACGCAGGCTTCTCCAACCCGGATCCACGATCTGGCCGGTGGCCGAGACCGAGGCCGTCCGTGAAACCAGACAGCCTCGGCCCTCTCCGGGGCTATTTTCAGCCCCAGATCGCGGATCCTCGCGACGACGGCTGCCACCGCAACCTCTGCTCGTCGGATGGTCCTCTCGAAGGTACTCCCGACGGCGACCACCAACGTGTCGTCCGCGTAGCAGACGAGGGTGGCACCGTCGGGCAGGGAGGCCTTTTCCAGGACCGCGTTGTAACCCAGGTCCCACAGGAGCGGTCCTAAAACGGACCCCTGCGGGACCCCGCGGTACACTTCCCTCCGTATCATCCCGTACCGGCCCGGGTATTCAACCCACCTGTCCCGCAGGTAGGCTCCGATCACCCGCCTTAGATAGGGAGGCACCTGGTGATCGACGAGGGCCTCCCTAATGGCGGACCAGGGCAGGGTGTTGAACGCATTGACGATGTCAATGGACACCGCCAAGCACACCCCGCCCCTTGCCACGGCATTGTCCGAGAGGGACTTGAGACGCTCGATAGCGTCGACCGTCGATCGCCCCTCCCGGAAGCCAAACTGGCAGTCCGCCAGATCTGGGCCGTCGCGGGACAGGTGCCTGGAGAGGCGGGCAACAATGATCTTCTCGAAGATCTTGCCCGCCTCATCCAGGAGACAAATGGGCCGGTACGCGGAGGGAGAATCCCCCGGCCTCCCATCCTTCCTCAAGAGGACCATCCGACTTTCTCTCCATAGGTCGGGGAACGTCCCCGACCTCAGGAGCCCAGAGTAGAGGCTCCTCAGCCTCTCCCCCAGGACGCTCGTGGCGAGCAACCAGACCCGGCCGGGGATACCGTCCGGCCCCGGGGCGGTATTCTTGCCCCGGAGCCATTTGACGACCCCGGCCATCTCCTCCGGCGCGACCTCAAGATCCGGGGACCACTCATGTTCCTCTGGCTCAGGGACGGGCCGGGACGGCCCCTCGCTAACGGGGAATAAAGCGTCCACGACCCGCCCGAGCAGCCCCGGATCCAGGCTCTCCGTCACGGGGGGCGCCCAGGGACGCAATCGTCCCAATGCCATCTTGTATGGGCGCCCCCACGGATCTCGGTTTAGAGAGCCGAGGAGATCGCGCCAGGCCTGGTCCTTCGCTCGCCTGATGGCCAGCTGCAGGGCGACCACCTTCTCCCGATATCGCCCGTACAGCTGGGCAGCCAGCACGTCGTCCGTACGTCGTCGTCGACGGGCGCGAGCGTACTGGCGTCGCGCGCGGACGCACTCGGTGCGTAATTCAGCTATCGAACGCGACCACCAGTACACAGCCTTCCTCGGGAAGACCCTGGCCCGGGGCATGGCGACGTCGCAAACCGACGTCATTGCGCCCCGGAACCAACGGGCCTCCCCATTCCCGTCGACTGGCCCGGCCGGTGTTGCTGGCCAGGCCACGACGTGGGCTGCCGCCATCAGAGCGTCCTGGTCGAGGCGCTTCAGCGCCCACCGCGGTTGAGGCGATCCCTCATCAGCGGGGCGACGACGGGGTGTCGATGGTGGGGCGGCGGAGAGGTCGAGAACTATGTATCTGTGGTCAGACAACGTCTCGACCCCTTCCGCCACCCTCCACCCCGTAATACGGCGCGCGGCCGGGGGCGTTGCCCACGAAAGGTCAACGATGGACCCCCCGTTATGCCGCACGCACGTATGGACCGAGCCCGTATTCAGGAGACGGAGCTCCAGTCCCGCCGCCCAATCCAGCACCTCCCGGCCCCTCGAGTCAGTCCCGGGGGAACCCCAAGCCGTGGCCTTGGCATTGAAGTCCCCCAGGACCAGCACCGGACGGGGATGGCAGCGGGAGACGCATCTCCCTACCCCGTCCAGATACTGCTCAAACTCTTCGAGGGACCACCTTGGAGGTGCGTATATCGCCACAACCGCGGTTCCGCCCCAATCAACGGCCACGTATCCCAGGCCGCGCTCGATAACCGAGCACGGCGGGGACCCCGACCTCCCAGCCCAAATAATCGCGGCGGAGCCAATCGAGTCCCCCATCCAGTGTGGATGTTTGGGGACCCTGTGCGGCTCCGCCACGACTGCCAACCCGGCACCCCGCTCGGCCAGGCATTGAAACAGGAGATCCTGCGCTCTGGCCGAGCAGTTGAGGTTAACTTGTATTATCGGGCCCGGGGGCCCCATTACACAGCCGTGTCCATCGCCGTCACGGCCGCGGATGCGGTGGCGTCAGGGACTTTAGTGGCCTCATTCGCCCCCGCGGGTGCGGCGGTAGCATCAGGCGGTGCCGCCTTTTCGTTGCTGGCCACGGTGGTCGCTGCCTTGGCCATCGTGGTTTCCTTCCCTTTTTTATTGAATCTGGCAGACGACCTTTGGCCGCCCACCTTGCCTCGCCTCGCACTGACAGGACACGCCCGGCCGCCGAGGCGGTGACCAGAAGGCCTGCCCGCGCCCGCACAAAGCGGACAATTGGGCGTGGCCGTACAGGCTGCCACCTTATGGTCCCGACTGCCGCATCTATAGCAGCAGTCGGACCTATCCTCGGCAGAAGTGCACCGCTGACTGGTGTGGCCAACATCAAGGCAACGGTAACACTGCAGAGGCCGGGCACTCAGGGCCTCCACGACTGCATAGGTCCAGCCGACGGTTATCCGGCCCGCGACAGCAACCTTGCGAGCGGCCGCGGCAGGACATCGGACCCAGAGTGTGCCCAATCCCGAGGGGGAAGACCGGATTTCGCCGGTATTGATGTCCCCCTCGCAGCACCCGCCCACGCGGGCAACAGCCGCAGCGACCTCCGCCGGCGTGGTCGAATCGACCAGGCCGCGCACCCTAAGGTCAGCTTTTTTGACCGGACGCGCGACCTTTACGCCGGTGCCTGCCAGCGCTTCCGCCACTTTTGTGGCGAGGACGGTGGCCTTGGCGGCCCCATCGGTGCCAGGGACTTCCAAAATTAACCCCCCAGTCACCGCCCTTCGCGGCCTCAGCGAGGCGATGCCAATTTCTGCCAGGTCCACCTTGGACCTGGCAGTGGCCATCGCCTGCGCGTAAGTAATGTCCACGCCAGACGGAACCGTTATGGTAACCGCTGCTGTGCGTGGCGGTCGCGGAGGCAGGGGTGTCTTCCTGGGGGCCGCCGGGACCACCCGTCCTTTTTTGTTATTCGCCGCCGCAGTGGCCTTGGCAGCCGCCTTTTTAGCCTTGCGGCCAACCACCTGGGACCACGCCTCCTGGGGCGGAGGCGCGGCAGAGGGTAGCGCCGATTCTGCTCGCGGTCGAGCGGGCTCCGTCTGGGCCGCTATAGCCGCCCCAGCTTTCCCACCTTTCTTCTTCTTCTTCGTCTTCCGCCCCACCCTGTCACCTTGACATAACCTTTTTTTTTTTTTTTTTTTTTTTTTTTTTTTTTTTTTTTTTTTTTTTTATTTTACGTGGAGGAAATCTGCTCGCCAGACACCCCCGCCCCGCCCGGGGGAGCGGGACGAGGGTAGTGTGGGGTTTGACCCACTAAAACCTCCACGGCGACCTGAGGACGCAGGACCGATCGCTGGCGATTCAACGGGGGAGCCACGGGAACTCTTGAAGAACACTACCGCGGCTCCCCCTCGCCTGGCCGGCCATCAAGATGGTAACGATGGCCGGCCGCGTCCCGGGGGGAGATAAATCCTCCCCCTAGAATCCATTTAAATTTAAATTTAAATTCGGCGGCGCGAGGGGTCGCACCCCGCACCGCCCCGACACGGCGACCGCGCGATAAGTGACCAGGGCCCCCGCCCTGATCACAGCGGCCGCCAGGGGGACGACGAGTATGTTGGAGGAGGACTACAATTAGTCCTCGCCTCCTTCAGGCGAATCGCCATCCCCCACTCACAACAGGGCAGGTCCTCCTCTGTTGGCGGGCGGCGGGCAATGAAACCAGCATGTACTGGTACACCCGCCGCCCGCCTACTCTCAGCTGCCCGGGGTTTCTCGGCGTGGGCGCGCACGCCGTCCCCGGGCACGTCGGGCGGGATCAGTTAGCTCCCGATCCCGCTCGGCAGCCTCCTTCCGCGACATAACCTCCTCGCAGAAAGAGATTGCTGCCGCCCACTTCCCCGGGCTCTCCAGCATGGCCCCAACTAGGCCGGAGAGTGCGAGGTCGTGGCCGACTTCCCGTTTTAGGACTCGGCGCAGCGCTGAAAAGGCGGGACATTCCTCCAGCGTGTGCTGCGCCGAGTCTTCCTCCGCGCCACAATGGTGGCACACCGTCGTCGCTTCCCGCCCGATGCGACACAGGTAGACACCGAAGCAGCCATGCCCGGTGAACACCTGCGTCGCTCGGTAGGAGAGCCTGCCATGCCGTCTCTCCCGCCACGAGGTGAAGTGCGGCAGGAGAGCCCCGGGGACGCGCTCGGCGGCGTGGGAGCAAAGCTCGGCACGCCATCTGGCGAGCGCTAGTCGCCGGGCCTGGAGCTCGAAGCCCTCGACCATCTCTCGCTCCGGCAGGGCCCCTCGAGCACGGCTGGCGATGCTTGTGCGCCTATAAACATAGGCGCGCACCGCCGCCTGAAGCTCGAAGGGAAGTTCTCCCGCCAGAGCAAGCGCCGCCACGGTAGACGTGGTGCGGTAACCTCTTATAAGGCGGATGGCCATCCGCCTCTGCAGCCGGCGCAAGAACAGCGTGTTGCGCCGGCTGGTCATCACGTACGGCGCCCATATTGGGGCACCGTATAAGGCCATAGACCGCACCACGCCCAGGTATAGGCGGCGCACCAAATCTCCCGGTCCCCCGAGGTTGGGCAGCAGGCGGCCCAAAGAGGCCGCCGCCTTTTCGACTCGGGGGACGAGACGGTCGAGATGCGCATCGAAGCTCCAGCGGCTGTCGAGGATCAGTCCGAGATATTTCAACTCGGACTTCACCTCTACGCAGGCTTCTCCAACCCGGATCCACGATCTGGCCGGTGGCCGAGACCGAGGCCGTCCGTGAAACCAGACAGCCTCGGCCTTCTCCGGGGCTATTTTCAGCCCCAGATCGCGGATCCTCGCAACGACGGCTGCCACCGCAA
This sequence comes from Megalopta genalis, assembly GCF_051020955.1. NCBI lineage: Eukaryota > Metazoa > Arthropoda > Insecta > Hymenoptera > Halictidae > Megalopta > Megalopta genalis. The sequence goes on along the minus strand of NW_027476091.1, from coordinate 3,513,220 downwards.
CCTCTGCTCGTCGGATGGTCCTCTCGAAGGTACTCCCGACGGCGACCACCAACGTGTCGTCCGCGTAGCAGACGAGGGTGGCACCGTCGGGCAGGGAGGCCTTTTCCAGGACCGCGTTGTAACCCAGGTCCCACAGGAGCGGTCCTAAAACGGACCCCTGCGGGACCCCGCGGTCCACTTCCCTCCGTATCATCCCGTACCGGCCCGGGTATTCGACCCACCTGTCCCGCAGGTAGGCTCCGATCACCCGCCTCAGATAGGGAGGCACCCGGTGATCGACGAGGGCCTCCCTAATGGCGGACCAGGGCAGGGTGTTGAACGCATTGACGATGTCAATGGACACCGCCAAGCACACCCCGCCCCTTGCCACGGCATTGTCCGAGAGGGACTTGAGACGCTCGATAGCGTCGACCGTCGATCGCCCCTCCCGGAAGCCAAACTGGCAGTCCGCCAGATCGGGGCCGTCGCGGGACAGGTGTCTGGAGAGGCGGGCAACAATGATCTTCTCGAAGATCTTGCCCGCCTCATCCAGGAGACAAATGGGCCGGTACGCGGAGGGAGAATCCCCCGGCCTCCCATCCTTCCTCAAGAGGACCATCCGACTTTCTCTCCATAGGTCGGGGAACGTCCCCGACCTCAGGAGCCCAGAGTAGAGGCTCCTCAGCCTCTCCCCCAGGACGCTCGCGGCGAGCAACCAGACCCGGCCGGGGATACCGTCCGGCCCCGGGGCGGTATTCTTGCCCCGGAGCCGTTTGACGACCCCGGCCATCTCCTCCGGCGCGACCTCAAGATCCGGGGACCACTCATGTTCCTCTGGCTCAGGGACGGGCCGGGACACCTCCCCGCTAACGGGGAATAAAGCGTCCACGACCCGCCCGAGCAGCTCCGGATCCAGGCTCTCCGTCACGGGTGGCGCCCAGGGACGTAATCGCTCCAATGCCATCTTGTATGGGCGCCCCCACGGATCTCGGTTCAGAGAGCCGAGGAGATCGCGCCAGGCCTGGTCCTTCGCTCGCCTGATGGCCAGCTGCAGGGCGACCACCTTCTCCCGATATCGCCCGTACAGTTGGGCAGCCAGCACGTCGTCCGTACGACGTCGTCGACGGGCGCGAGCGTACTGGCGTCGCGCGCGGACGCACTCGGTGCGTAATTCCGCTATTTCGCGCGACCACCAGTACACCGCCTTCCTCGGGAAGACCCTGGCCCGGGGCATGGCTACGTCGCAAATGGACGTCATTGCGCCACGGAACCAATGGGCCTCCCCATTCCCGTCGACTGGCCCGGCCGGTGTTGCTGGCCAGGCCACGACGTGGGCCGCCGCCATCAGAGCGTCCTGGTCGAGGCGCTTCAGCGCCCACCGCGGTCGAGGCGAACCTTCATCGGCGGGGCGACGACGGAGTGTCGATGGTGGGGCGGCGGAGAGGTCGAGAACTATGTATCTGTGGTCAGACAACGTCTCGACCCCTTCCGCCACCCTCCACCCCGTAATACGGCGCGCGGCCTGGGGCGTTGCCCACGAAAGGTCAACGATGGACCCCCCGTTATGCCGCACGCACGTATGGACCGAGCCCGTGTTCAGGAGACGGAGCTCCAGTCCCGCCGCCCAATCCAGCACCTCCCGGCCCCTCGAATCAGTCCCGGGGGAACCCCAAGCCGTGGCCTTGGCATTAAAGTCCCCCAGGACCAGCACCGGACGGGGATGGCAGCGGGAGACGCATCTCCCTACCCCGTCCAGATACTGCTCAAACTCTTCGAGGGACCACCTTGGAGGTGCGTATATCGCCACAATCGCGGTGCCGCCCCAATCGACGGCCACGTATCCCAGGCCGCGCTCGATAAGCGAGCACGGCGGGGACCCCGGCCTCCCAGCCCAAATAATCGCGGCGGAGCCAATCGAGTCCCCCATCCAGTGTGGATGTTTGGGGACCCTGTGCGGCTCCGCCACGACTGCCAACCCGGCACCCCGCTCGGCCAGGCATTGAAACAGGAGATCCTGCGCTCTGGCCGAGCAGTTGAGGTTAACTTGTATTATCGGGCCCGGGGGCCCCATTACACAGCCGTGTCCATCGCCGTCACGGCCGCGGATGCGGTGGCGTCAGGGACTTTAGTGGCCCCATTCGCCCCCGCGGGTGCGGCGGTAGCATCAGGCGGTGCCGCCTTTTCGTTGCTGGCCACGGTGGTCGCTGCCTTGGCCATCGTGGTTTCCTTCCCTTTTTTATTGAATCTGGCAGACGACCTTTGGCCGCCTACCTTGCCTCGCCTCGCACTGACAGGACACGCCCGGCCGCCGAGGCGGTGACCAGAAGGCCCGCCCGCGCCCGCACAAAGCGGACAATTGGGCGTGGCCGTACAGGCTGCCACCTTATGGTCCCGACTGCCGCATCTATAGCAGCAGTCGGACCTATCCTCGGCAGAAGTGCACCGCTGACTGGTGTGGCCAACATCAAGGCAACGGTAACACTGCAGAGGCCGGGAACCTTGACATAACCTTTTTTTTTTTTTTTTTTTTTTTTTTTTTTTTTTTTTTTTACGTGGAGGAAATCTGCTCGCCAGACACCCCCGCCCCGCCCGGGGGAGCGGGACGAGGGTAGAGTGGGGTTCGACCCAATAAAACCTCCACGGCGACCTGAGGACGCTACACCGATCGCTGGCGATTCAACGGGGGAGCCACGGGAACTCTTGAAGAACACTACCGCGGCTCCCCCTCGCCTGGCCGGCCATCAAGATGGTAACGATGGCCGGCCGCGTCCCGGGGGGGGAAATAAATCCTCCCCCCTAAAATCCATTTAAATTCGGCGGCGCGAGGGGTCCCACCCCGCACCGCCCCGACACGGCGACCGCGCGATAGGTGACCAGGGCCCCCGCCCTGATCACAGCGGCCGCCGGGGGGACGACGAGTATATTGGAGGAGGATCACAGTTAACACTCGCCTCCCTCAGACGACTCGTCATCCCCCACTCCCAACAGTGGACGTCCTCCTCTGTTGGCGGGCGGCGGGCAATGAAACCAGCATATTCTGGTACACCCGCCGCCCGCCTACTCTCAGCTGCCCGGGTTTTGTCGGCGTGGGCGCGCACGCCGTTCCCGGGCACGTCGGGCGGGATCTGTAAGCTCCCGATCCCGCTCGGCAGCCTCCTTCCGCGACATAACATCCTCGCAGAAAGAGATTGCTGCCGCCCACTTCCCCGGGCTCTCCAGCATGGCCCCAACTAGGCTGGAGAGTGCGAGGTCGTGACCGACTTCCCGTTTTAGGACTCGGCGCAGCGCTGAAAAGGCGGGACATTCCTCCAGCGTGTGCTGCGCCGAGTCTTCCTCCGCGCCACAATGGTGGCACACCGTCGTCGCTTCCCGCCCGATGCGACACAGGTAGACACCGAAGCAGCCATGCCCGGTGAACACCTGCGTCGCTCGGTAGGAGAGCCTGCCATGCCGTCTCTCCCGCCACGAGGTAACCTTGACATAACCTTTTTTTTTTTTTTTAATTTTACGTGGAGGAAATCTGCTCGCCAGACACCCCCGCCCCGCCCGGGGGAGCGGGACGAGGGTAGTGTGGGGTTCGACCCACTAAAACCTCCACGGCGACCTGAGGACGCTACACCGATCGCTGGCGATTCAACGGGGGAGCCACGGGAACTCTTGAAGAACACTACCGCGGCTCCCCCTCGCCTGGCCGGCCATCAAGGTGGTAACGATGGCCGGCCGCGTCCCGGGTGGAAATAAAATAAATCCTCCCCCCCAAAATCCATTTAAATTCGGCGGCGCGAGGGGTCGCACCCCGCACCGCCCCGACACGGCGACCGCGCGATAGGTGACCAGGGCCCCCGCCATGATCACAGCGGCCGCCGGGGGGACGACGAGTATATTGGAGGAGGATCACAGTTAACCCTCCCCTCCATCAGGCGACTCGTCATCCCCCACTCCCAACAGTGGAGGTCCTCCTCTGTTGGCGGGCGGCGGGCAATGAAACCAGCATGTTCTGGTACACCCGCCGCCCGCCTACTCTCAGCTGCCCGGGGTTTCTCGGCGTGGGCGCGCACGCCGTCCCCGGGCACGTCGGGCGGGATCTGTAAGCTCCCGATCCCACTCGGCAGCCTCCTTCCGCGACATAACATCCTCGCAGAAAGAGATTGCTGCCGCCCACTTCCCCGGGCTCTCCAGCATGGCCCCAACTAGGCTGGAGAGTGCGAGGTCGTGACCGACTTCCCGTTTTAGGACTTGGCGCAGCGCTGAAAAGGCGGGACATTCCTCCAGCGTGTGCTGCGCCGAGTCTTCCTCCGCGCCACAATGGTGGCACACCGTCGTCGCTTCCCGCCCGATGCGACACAGGTAGACACCGAAGCAGCCATGCCCGGTGAACACCTGCGTCGCTCGGTAGGAGAGCCTGCCATGCCGTCTCTCCCGCCACGAGGTGAAGTGCGGCAGGAGAGCCCCGGGGACGCGCTCGCCGGCGTGGGAGCAAAGCTCGGCACGCCATCTGGCGAGCGCTAGTCTCCGGGCCTGGAGCTCGAAGCCCTGGACCGTCTCTAGCTCCGGCGGGGCCCCTCGAGCACGGCTGGCGATGCTTGTGCGCCCATAAACATAGGCGCGCGCCGCCGCCTGAAGCTCGAAGGGAAGTTCTCCCGCCAGAGCAAGCGCCGCCACGGTAGACGTGGTGCGGTAACCTCTTATGAGGCGGATGGCCATCCGCCTCTGCAGCCGGCGCAACAATAGCGTGTTGCGCCAGCTGGTCATCACGTACGGCGCCCATATTGGGGCACCGTATAAGGCCATAGACCGCACCACGCCCAGGTATAGGCGGCGCACCAAATCTCCCGGTCCCCCGAGGTTGGGCAGCAGGCGGCCCAAAGAGGCCGACGCCTTTTCGACTCGGGGGACGAGACGGTCGAGATGCGCATCGAAGCACCAGTGGCTGTCGAGGATCAGTCCGAGATATTTCAACTCGGACTTCACCTCGACGCAGGCTTCTCCAACCCGGATCCACGATCTGGCCGGTGGCCGAGACCGAGGCCGTCCGTGAAACCAGACAGCCTCGGCCTTCTCCGGGGCTATTTTCAGCCCCAGATCGTGGATCCTCGCGACGACGGCTGCCACCGCAACCTCTGCTCGACGGATGGTCCTCTCGAAGGTACTCCCGACGGCGACCACCAACGTGTCGTCCGCGTAGCAGACGAGGGTGGCACCGTCGGGCAGGGAGGCCTTTTCCAGGACCGCGTTGTAACCTAGGTCCCACAGGAGCGGTCCTAAAACGGACCCCTGCGGGACCCCGCGGTCCACTTCCCTCCGTATCATCCCGCACCGGCCCGGGTATTCAACCCACCTGTCCCGCAGGTAGGCCCCGATCACCCGCCTCAGATAGGGAGGCACCTGGTGATCGACGAGGGCCTCCCTAATGGCGGACCAGGGCAGGGTGTTGAACGCATTGACGATGTCAATGGACACCGCCAAGCACACCCCGCCCCTTGCCACGGCATTGTCCGAGAGGGACTTGAGACGGTCGATTGCGAACCTTGACATAACCTTTTTTTTTTTTTTTTTTTATTTCACGTGGAGGAAATCTGCTCGCCAGACACCCCCGCCCCGCCCGGGGGAGCGGGACGAGGGTAGTGTGGGGTTTGACCCACTAAAACCTCCACGGCGACCTGAGGACGCAGGACCGATCGCTGGCGATTCAACGGGGGAGCCACGGGAACTCTTGAAGAACACTACCGCGGCTCCCCCTCGCCTGGCCGGCCATCAGGATGGTAAGGATGGCCGGCCGCGTCCCGGGGGAGATATAATCCTCCCCCCTAAATCCATTTAAATTCGGCGGCGCGAGGTGTCGCAACCCGCACCGCCCCGACACGGCGACCGCGCGATAGGTGACCAGGGCCCCCGCCCTGTTCACAGCGGCCGCCGGGGGGACGACGAGTATATTGGAGGAGGATCACAGTTAACCCTCGCCTCCTTCAGGCGACTCGTCATCCCCCACTCCCAACAGTGGACTCCTCCTCTGTTGGCGGGCGGCGGGCAATGAAACCAGCATATTCTGGTACACCCGCCGCCCGCCTAATCTCAGCTGCCCGGGGTTTCTCGGCGTGGGCGCGCACGCCGTCCCCGGGCACGTCGGGCGGGATCTGTAAGCTCCCGATCCCGCTCGGCAGCCTCCTTCCGCGACATAACCTCCTCGCAGAAAGAGATTGCTGCCGCCCACTTCCCCGGGCCCTCCAGCATGGCCCCAACTAGGCTGGAGAGTGCGAGGTCGTGGCCGACTTCTCGTTTTAGGACTCGGCGCAGCGCTGAAAAGGCGGGACATTCCTCCAGCGTGTGCTGCGCCGAGTCTTCCTCCGCGCCACAGTGGTGGCACACCGTCGTCGCTTCCCGCCCGATGCGACACAGGTAGACACCGAAGCAGCCATGCCCGGTGAACACCTGCGTCGCTCGGTAGGAGAGCCTGCCATGCCGTCTCTCCCGCCACGAGGTGAAGTGTGGCAGGAGAGCCCCGGGAACGCGCTCGCCGGCGTGGGAGCAAAGCTCGGCACGCCATCTGGCGAGCGCTAGTCGCCGGGCCTGGAGCTCGAAGCCCCCGACCATCTCTCGCTCCGGCGGGGCCCCTCGAGCACGGCTGGCGATGCTTGTGCGCCCATAAACATAGGCGCGCACCGCCGCCTGAAGCTCGAAGGGAAGTTCTCCCGCCAGAGCAAGCGCCGCCACGGTAGACGTGGTGCGGTAACCTCTTATGAGGCGGATGGCCATCCGCCTCTGCAGCCGGCGCAACAACAGCGTGTTGCGCCGGCTGGTCATCACGTACGGCGCCCATATTGGGGCACCGTATAAGGCCATAGACCGCACCACGCCCAGGTATAGGCGGCGCACCAAATCTCCCGGTCCCCCGAGGTTGGGCAGCAGGCGGCCCAAAGAGGCCGCCACCTTTTCGACTCGGGGGACGAGAAGGTCGAGATGCGCATCGAAGCTCCAGCGGCTGTCGAGGATCAGTCCGAGATATTTCAACTCGGACTTCACCTCGACGCAGGCTTCTCCAACCCGGATCCACGATCTGGCCGGTGGCCGAGACCGAGGCCGTCCGTGGAACCAGACTGCCCCGGCCTTCTCCGGGGCTATTTTCAGCCCCAGATCGCGGATCCTCGCGACGACGGCTGCCACCGCAACCTCTGCTCGTCGGATGGTCCTCTCGAAGGTACTCCCGACGGCGACCACCAACGTGTCGTCCGCGTAGCAGACGAGGGTGGCACCGTCGGGCAGGGATGTCTTCTCCAGGACCGCGTTGTAACCCAGGTCCCACAGGAGCGGTCCTAAAACGGACCCCTGCGGGACCCCGCGGTCCACTTCCCTACGTATCATCCCGTACCGGCCCGGGTATTCGACCCACCTATCCCGCAGGTAGGCCCCGATCACCCGCCTCAGATAGGGTGGCACCTGGTGATCGACGAGGGCCTCCCTAATGGCGGACCAGGGCAGGGTGTTGAACGCATTAACGATGTCAATGGACACCGCCAAGCACACCCCGCCCCTTGCCACGGCATTGTCCGAGAGGGACTTGAGACGCTCGATAGCGTCGACCGTCGATCGCCCCTCCCGGAAGCCAAACTGGCAGTCCGCCAGATCGGGGCCGTCGCGGGACAGGTGTCTGGAGAGGCGGGCAACAATGATCTTCTCGAAGATCTTGCCCGCCTCATCCAGGAGACAAATGGGCCGGTACGCGGAGGGAGAATCCCCCGGCCTCCCATCCTTCCTCAAGAGGACCATCCGACTTTCTCTCCATAGGTCGGGGAACGTCCCCGACCTCAGGAGCCCAGAGTAGAGGCTCCTCAGCCTCTCCCCCAGGACGCTCGCGGCGAGCAACCAGACCCGGCCGGGGATACCGTCCGGCCCCGGGGCGGTATTCTTGCCCCGGAGCCATTTGACGACCCCGGCCAACCTTGACATAACCTTGACATAACCTTGACATAACCTTGACATAACCTTGACATAACCTTTTTTTTTTTTTTTTTATTTTACGTGGAGGAAATCTGCTCGCCAGACACCCCCGCCCCGCCCGGGGGAGCGGGACGAGGGTAGTGTGGGGTTTGACCCACTAAAACCTCCACGGCGACCTGAGGACGCAGGACCGATCGCTGGCGATTCAACGGGGGAGCCACGGGAACTCTTGAAGAACACTACCGCGGCTCCCCCTCGCCTGGCCGGCCATTAATATGGTAACGATGGCTGGCCGCGTCCCGGGGGGGAGATATAATCCTCCCCCCTAGAATCCATTTAAATTCGGCGGCGCGAGGGGTCGCACCCCGCACCGCCCCGACACGGCGACCGCGCGATAGGTGACCAGGGCCCCCGCCCTGATCACAGCGGCCGCCGGGGGGACGACGAGTATATTGGAGGAGGATCACAGTTAACCCTCCCCTCCATCAGGCGACTCGTCATCCCCCACTCCCAACAGTGGAGGTCCTCCTCTGTTGGCGGGCGGCGGGCAATGAAACCAGCATGTTCTGGTACACCCGCCGCCCGCCTACTCTCAGCTGCCCGGGGTTTCTCGGCGTGGGCGCGCACGCCGTCCCCGGGCACGTCGGGCGGGATCTGTAAGCTCCCGATCCCGCTCGGCAGCCTCCTTCCGCGACATAACCTCCTCGCAGAAAGAGATTGCTGCCGCCCACTTCCCCGGGCCCTCCAGCATGGCCCCAACTAGGCTGGAGAGTGCGAGGTCGTGGCCGACTTCTCGTTTTAGGACTCGGCGCAGCGCTGAAAAGGCGGGGCATTCCTCCAGCGTGTGCTGCGCCGAGTCTTCCTCCGCGCCACAATGGTGGCACACCGTCGTCGCTTCCCGCCCGATGCGACACAGGTAGACACCGAAGCAGCCATGCCCGGCGAACACCTGCGTCGCTCGGTAGGAGAGCCTGCCATGCCGTCTCTCCCGCCACGAGGTGAAGTGCGGCAGGAGAGCCCCGGGGACGCGCTCGCCGGCGTGGGAGCAAAGCTCGGCACGCCATCTGGCGAGCGCTAGTCTCCGGGCCTGGAGCTCGAAGCCCCCGACCGTCTCCCGCTCCGGCGGGGCCCCTCGAGCACGGCTGGCGATGCTTGTGCGCCCATAAACATAGGCGCGCACCGCCGCCTGAAGCTCGAGGGGAAGTTCTCCCGCCAGAGCAAGCGCCGCCACGGTAGACGTGGTGCGGTAACCTCTTATGAGGCGGATGGCCATCCGCCTCTGCAGCCGGCGCAACAACAGCGTGTTGCGCCGGCTGGTCATCACGTACGGCGCCCAGATTGGGGCACCGTATAAGGCCATAGACCGCACCACGCCCAGGTACAGGCGGCGCACCAAATCTCCCGGTCCCCCGAGGTTGGGCAGCAGGCGGCCCAAAGAGGCCGCCGCCTTTTCGACTCGGGGGACGAGACGGCCGAGATGCGCATCGAAGCACCAGTGGCTGTCGAGGATCAGTCCGAGATATTTCAACTCGGACTTCACCTCGACGCAGGCTTCTCCAACCCGGATCCACGATCTGGCCGGTGGCCGAGACCGAGGCCGTCCGTGAAACCAGACAGCCTCGGCCTTCTCCGGGGCTATTTCCAGCCCCAGATCGTGGATCCTCGCGACGACGGCTGCCACCGCAACCTCTGATCGACGGATGGCCCTCTCGAAGGTACTCCCGACGGCGACCACCAACGTGTCGTCCGCGTAGCAGACGAGGGTGGCACCGTCGGGCAGGGAGGCCTTTTCCAGGACCGCGTTGTAACCTAGGTCCCACAGGAGCGGTCCTAAAACGGACCCCTGCGGGACCCCGCGGTCCACTTCCCTCCGTATCATCCCGCACCGGCCCGGGTATTCAACCCACCTGTCCCGCAGGTAGGCCCCGATCACCCGCCTCAGATAGGGAGGCACCTGGTGATCGACGAGGGCCTCCCTAATGGCGGACCAGGGCAGGGTGTTGAACGCATTGACGATGTCAATGGACACCGCCAAGCACACCCCGCCCCTTGCCACGGCATTGTCCGAGAGGGACTTGAGACGGTCGATTGCGTCGACCGTCGATCGCCCCTCCCGGAAGCCAAACTGGCAGTCCGCCAGATCTGGGCCGTCGCGGGACAGGTGTCTGGAGAGGCGGGCAACAATGATCTTCTCGAAGATCTTGCCCGCCTCATCCAGGAGACAAATGGGCCGGTACGCGGTGGGAGAATCCCCCGGCCTCCCATCCTTCCTCAAGAGGACCATCCGACTTTCTCTCCATAGGTCGGGGAACGTCCCCGACCTCAGGAGCCCAGAGTAGAGGCTCCTCAGCCTCTCGCCCAGGACGCTCGCGGCGAGCAGCCAGACCCGGCCAGGGATGCCGTCCGGCCCCGGGGCGGTATTCTTGCCCCGGAGCCATTTGACGACCCCGGCCATCTCCTCCGGCGCGACCTCAAGATCCGGGGACCACTCATGTTCCTCTGGCTCAGGGACAGGCCGGGACGCCTCCCCGCTAACGGGGAATAAAGCGTCCACGACCCGCCCGAGCAGCCCCGGATCCAGGCTCTCCGTCACGGGGGGCGCCCAGGGACGCAATCGTCCCAATGCCATCTTGTATGGGCGCCCCCACGGATCTCGGTTTAGAGAGCCGAGGAGATCGCGCCAGGCCTGGTCCTTCGCTCGCCTGATGGCCAGCTGCAGGGCGACCACCTTCTCCCGATATCGCCCGTACAGCTGGGCAGCCAGAACGTCGTCCGTACGTCGTCGTCGACGGGCGCGAGCGTACTGGCGTCGCGCGCGGACGCACTCGGTGCGTAACTCCGCTATCGCGCGCGACCACCAGTGCACCGCCTTCCTCGGGAAGACCCTGGCCCGGGGCATGGCTACGTCGCAAATGGACGTCATTGCGCCACGGAACCAATGGGCCTCCCCATTCCCGTCGACTGGCCCGGCCGGTGTTGCTGGCCAGGCCACGACGTGGGCCGCCGCCATCAGAGCGTCCCGGTCGAGGCGCTTCAGCGCCCACCGCGGTCGAGGCGAACCTTCATCGGCGGGGCGACGACGGAGTGTCGATGGTGGGGCGGCGGAGAGGTCGAGAACTATGTATCTGTGGTCAGACAACGTCTCGACCCCTTCCGCCACCCTCCACCCCGTAATACGGCGCGCGGCCTGGGGCGTTGCCCACGAAAGGTCAACGATGGACCCCCCGTTATGCCGCACGCACGTATGGACCGAGCCCGTGTTCAGGAGACGGAGCTCCAGTCCCGCCGCCCAATCCAGCACCTCCCGGCCCCTCGAATCAGTCCCGGGGGAACCCCAAGCCGTGGCCTTGGCATTAAAGTCCCCCAGGACCAGCACCGGACGGGGATGGCAGCGGGAGACGCATCTCCCTACCCCGTCCAGATACTGCTCAAACTCTTCGAGGGACCACCTTGGAGGTGCGTATATCGCCACAACCGCGGTGCCGCCCCAATCGACGGCCACGTATCCCAGGCCGCGCTCGATAAGCGAGCACGGCGGGGACCCCGGCCTCCCAGCCCAAATAATCGCGGCGGAGCCAATCGAGTCCCCCATCCAGTGTGGATGTTTGGGGACCCTGTGCGGCTCCGCCACGACTGCCAACCCGGCACCCCGCTCGGCCAGGCATTGAAACAGGAGATCCTGCGCTCTGGCCGAGCAGTTGAGGTTAACTTGTATTATCGGGCCCGGGGGCCCCATTACACAGCCGTGTCCATCGCCGTCACGGCCGCGGATCCGGTGGCGTCTGGGACTTTAGTGGCCCCATCCGCCCACGCGGGCGCGGCGGTAGCATCAGGCGGTGCCGCCTTTCCGTTGCTGACCACGGTGGTCGCTGCCTTGGCCATCGTGGTTTCCTTCCCTTTTTTATTGAATCTGGCAGACGACCTTTGGCCGCCTACCTTGCCTCGCCTCGCACTGGCAGGACATGCCCGGCTGCCGAGGCGGTGACCAGAAGGCCTGCCCGCGCCCGCACAAAGCGGACAATTGGGCGTGGCCGTACAGGCTGCCACCTTATGGTCCCGACTGCCGCATCTATAGCAGCAGTCGGACCTATCCTCGGCAGAAGTGCACCGCTGACTGGTGTGGCCAACATCAAGGCAACGGTAACACTGCAGAGGCCGGGCACTCAGGGCCTCCACGGCTGCATGGGTCCAGCCGACGGTTATCCGGCCCGCGACAGCAACCTTGCGAGCGGCCGCGGCAGGACATCGGACCCAGAGGGTGCCCAATCCCGAGGGGGAAGACCGGATTTCGCCGGTATTGATGTCCCCCTCGCTGCACCCGCCCACGCGGGCAACAGCCGCAGCGACCTCCGCCGGCGTGGTCGAATCGACCAGGCCGCGCACCCTAAGGTCAGCTTTTTTGACCGGACGCGCGACCTTTACGCCGGTGCCTGCCAGCGCTTCCGCCACTTTTGTGGCGAGGACGGTGGCCTTGGCGGCCCCATCGGTGCCAGGGACTTCCAAAATTAACCCCCCAGTCACCGCCCTTCGCGGCCTCAGCGAGGCGATGCCAATTTCTGCCAGGTCCACCTTGGACCTGGCAGTGGCCATCGCCTGCGCGTAAGTAATGTCCACGCCAGACGGAACCGTTATGGTAACCGCTGCTGTGCGTGGCGGTCGCGGAGGCAGGGGTGTCTTCCTGGGGGCCGCCGGGACCACCCGTCCTTTTTTATTATTCGCCGCCGCAGTGGCCTTGGCAGCCGCCTTTTTAGCCTTGCGGCCAACCACCCGGGACCACGCCTCCTGGGGCGGATGCGCGGCAGAGGGTAGCGCCGATTCTGCTCGCGGTCGAGCGGGCTCCGTCTGGGCCGCTATAGCCGCCCCAGCTTTCCCACCTTTCTTCTTCTTCTTCGTCTTCCGCCCCACCCTGTCCGAAGACTGTGAGGGGACGGACGGCCCAGGTGCCACCGATCGCAGGGCCGAGTCCGTTCGCGGCGCGAGCTCCCTCCTGAATGACGCCAATTTGGCGTCTATCAGGGCGCTTATCTGCGCCAGAAAATCTGCGGGCGCAGTCGCATGTGGGGGCGAGGACTTTTCTTGCCCGGAGCGTTGGCAGTCCCGGGCGGCGACGATCGGCGGCGATACTGAGCCCTCTCCCGGGCGCGGCGGCGGAGGCATTGCGGCAGCAGCCGTACTCGCCTCCACCACCTGCCGGAGCCGAGCCACCTCCGCCCGCAGCTCCGTCATTTGCCCCCTGAGGACGGCATTCTCTGCCTCCAGGGCACGCGTGGCGTCGGTAGCTGACCTAACCGCAAGCTCGGACACCCCCACCCTGCCGTTTAAGGCGGCCACCCTTAGGGCGCGGGCCAAATTGCCCTTCAGCCCCTTTGACACGCCGGAGATCCTGGCCACTTCATCCAGGCTCTCCAATATAGCGGCCGCGACATCCCGCGTTGGACGGTTGCGGAAATTTTCCGCTATATCCGTCTCGTCCGGGAGCGGGACGCTCGACCGCGATGGTCTCGGCACGGGGGCTCCCGGGTCGAATATCGCCGCCACCTCCCTTGCCTCGGCCTCCAGCTGCGAAGCCTCGGCCAGCCTAAGTTTGGCCTCTGCGAGGCCAACATATTCGCCGGTCGTCGGCGGCCGTCCTCTTTTCCTCGCTGACGACGAGCCCGGGACACTCTGCGATGAGTGGTGGGAGGAGACAGAGAAATCTGACTCCTCCCCCTCATCGCACTCACCAAGGCCCGCTGCGGTCCTCTTTTTGCCGCGTGTCGCCGAATGCCTCCGCGACACCGGCTCTGTGCATCTTTTGAGGCGCACGATAGGCCCGCGCACCTCCACCTCACGCTCGTTTCCCCCCTCCCCGGTTGTTTGTGAAAAAGTAGACTCCATACTTAATCCCACGAGTGTGGTCGGAAAGGAGGTCACCCCGGGTAGAGCCGCCATACCCGGGGAAGGCTAATACGCCCGGGGGGTCGCCAGGTACCCCGGGGTTGTCCGCTAACGATTGGTGCACCCACCAACCATAGCTGGCGCTTACTCCAGCTACGCCCTCTTCACCGCGCAACACTGCTTGGGGCTAGGGATTTTTTAGAGAGGTTGTCATCCTCGCGGCCCGGCCGGTTAAGGCAAGACCCCCGTTCCTGTAAAACATGACCACAGGTTTACGGTATGTGTCCGACTTTAGTTGGCCCCTCACCTCAAGCCACTCCGGCATGGTAGAACCTGCCAGGGAATAAATTCCCCGCCGGCACAGCCTTGAGGATCATTAGGGCACGAAGCCCCCCCACCACGACAAGGTAGCGGACACGGGGGGGAACCTTGACATAACCTTTTTTTTTTTTTTTTTTTTTTATTTTACGTGGAGGAAATCTGCTCGCCAGACACCCACGCCACGCCCGGGGGAGCGGGACGAGGGTAGTGTGGGGTTTGACCCACTAAAACCTCCACGGCGACCTGAGGACGCAGGACCGATCGCTGGCGATTCAATGGGGGAGCCACGGGAACTCTTGAAGAACACTACCGCGGCTCCCCCTCGCCTGGCCGGCCATCAAGATGGTAACGATGGCCGGCCGCGTCCCGGGGGGAGATAAATCCTCCCCCCTAAAATCCATTTAAATTCGGCGGCGCGAGGGGTCGCACCCCGCACCGCCCCGACACGGCGACCGCGCGATAGGTGACCAGGGCCCCCGCCCTGATCACAGCGGCCGCCGGGGGGACGACGAGTATGTTGGAGGAGGATCACAATTAGCCCTCGCCTCCCTCAGGCGACTCGCCATCCCCCCCTCACAACAGGGGAGGTCCTCCTCTGTTGGCGGGCGGCGGGCAATGAAACCAGCATGTACTGGTACACCCGCCGCCCGCCTACTCTCAGCTGACCGGGGTTTCTCGGCGTGGGCGCGCACGCCGTCCCCGGGCACGTCGGGCGGGATCTGTAAGCTCCCGATCCCGCTCGGCAGCCTCCTTCCGCGACATAACCTCCTCGCAGAAAGAGATTGCTGCCGCCCACTTCCCCGGGCCCTCCAGCATGGCCCCAACTAGGCTGGAGAGTGCGAGGTCGTGGCCGACTTCTCGTCTTAGGACTCGGCGCAGCGCTGAAAAGGCGGGACATTCCTCCAGCGTGTGCTGCGCCGAGTCTTCCTCCGCGCCACAATGGTGGCACACCGTCGTCGCTTCCCGTCCGATGCGACACAGGTAGACACCGAAGCAGCCATGCCCGGTGAACACCTGCGTCGCTCGGTAGGAGAGCCTGCCATGCCGTCTCTCCCGCCACGAGGTGAAGTGCGGCAGGAGAGCCCCGGGGACGCGCTCGCCGGCGTGGGAGCAAAGCTCGGCACGCCATCTGGCGAGCGCTAGTCTCCGGGCCTGGAGCTCGAAGCCCCCGACCGTCTCTCGCTCCGGCGGGGCCCCTCGAGCACGGCTGGAGATGCTTGTGCGCCTATAAACATAGGCGCGCACCGCCGCCTGAAGCTCGAAGGGAAGTTCTCCCGCCAGAGCAAGCGCCGCCACGGTAGACGTGGTGCGGTAACCTCTTATGAGGCGGATGGCCATCCGCCTCTGCAGCCGGCGCAACAACAGCGTGTTGCGCCGGCTGGTCATCACGTACGGCGCCCATATTGGGGCACCGTATAAGGCCATAGACCGCACCACGCCCAGGTATAGGCGGCGCACCAAATCTCCCGGTCCCCCGAGGTTGGGCAGCAGGCGGCCCAAAGAGGCCGCCGCCTTTTCGACTCGGGGGACGAGACGGTCGAGATGCGCATCGAAGCTCCAGCGGCTGTCGAGTATCAGTCCGAGATATTTCAACTCGGACTTCACCTCGACGCAGGCTTCTCCAACCCGGATCCACGATCTGGCCGGTGGCCGAGACCGCGGCCGTCCGTGAAACCAGACAGCCTCGGCCTTCTCCGGGGCTATTTTCAGCCCCAGATCGCGGATCCTCGCGACGACGGCTGCCACCGCAACCTCTGCTCGTCGGATGGTCCTCTCGAAGGTACTACCGACGGCGACCACCAACGTGTCGTCCGCGTAGCAGACGAGGGTGGCACCGTCGGGCAGGGAGGCCTTCTCCAGGACCGCGTTGTAACCCAGGTCCCACAGGAGCGGTCCTAAAACGGACCCCTGCGGGACCCCGCGGTCCACTTCCCTCCGTATCATCCCGTACCGGCCCGGGTATTCGACCCACCTGTCCCGCAGGTAGGCTCCGATCACCCGCCTCAGATAGGGAGGCACCTGGTGATCGACGAGGGCCCCCCTAATGGCGGACCAGGGCAGGGTGTTGAACGCATTGACGATGTCAATGGACACCGCCAAGCACACCCCGCCCCTTGCCACGGCATTGTCCGAGAGGGACTTGAGACGGACGATAGCGTCGACCGTCGATCGCCCCTCCCGGAAGCCAAACTGGCAGTCCGCCAGATCTGGGCCGTCGCGGGACAGGTGCCTGGAGAGGCGGGCAACAATGATCTTCTCGAAGATCTTGCCCGCCTCATCCAGGAGACAAATGGGCCGGTACGCGGAGGGAGAATCCCCCGGCCTCCCATCCTTCCTCAAGAGGACCATCCGACTTTCTCTCCATAGGTCGGGGAACGTCCCCGACCTCAGGAGCCCAGAGTAGAGGCTCCTCAGCCTCTCCCCCAGGACGCTCGTGGCGAGCAACCAGACCCGGCCGGGGATACCGTCCGGCCCCGGGGCGGTATTCTTGCCCCGGAGCCATTTGACGACCCCGGCCATCTCCTCCGGCGCGACCTCAAGATCCGGGGACCACTCATGTTCCTCTGGCTCAGGGACGGGCCGGGACGGCCCCTCGCTAACGGGGAATAAAGCGTCCACGACCCGCCCGAGCAGCCCCGGATCCAGGCTCTCCGTCACGGGGGGCGCCCAGGGACGCAATCGTCCCAATGCCATCTTGTATGGGCGCCCCCACGGATCTCGGTTTAGAGAGCCGAGGAGATCGCGCCAGGCCTGGTCCTTCGCTCGCCTGATGGCCAGCTGCAGGGCGACCACCTTCTCCCGATATCGCCCGTACAGCTGAGCAGCCAGCACGTCGTCCGTACGTCGTCGTCGACGGGCGCGAGCGTACTGGCGTCGCGCGCGGACGCACTCGGTGCGTAATTCAGCTATCGCACGCGACCACCAGTACACAGCCTTCCTCGGGAAGACCCTGGCCCGGGGCATGGCGACGTCGCAAACCGACGTCATTGCGCCCCGGAACCAACGGGCCTCCCCATTCCCGTCGACTGGCCCGGCCGGTGTTGCTGGCCAGGCCACGACGTGGGCTGCCGCCATCAGAGCGTCCTGGTCGAGGCGCTTCAGCGCCCACCGCGGTTGAGGCGATCCTTCATCAGCGGGGCGACGACGGGGTGTCGATGGTGGGGCGGCGGAGAGGTCGAGAATTATGTATCTGTGGTCAGACAACGTCTCGACCCCTTCCGCCACCCTCCACCCCGTAATACGGCGCGCGGCCGGGGGCGTTGCCCACGAAAGGTCAACGATGGACCCCCCGTTATGCCGCACGCACGTATGGACCGAGCCCGTATTCAGGAGACGGAGCTCCAGTCCCGCCGCCCAATCCAGCACCTCCCGGCCCCTCGAGTCAGTCCCGGGGGAACCCCAAGCCGTGGCCTTGGCATTGAAGTCCCCCAGGACCAGCACCGGACGGGGATGGCAGCGGGAGACGCATCTCCCTACCCCGTCCAGATACTGCTCAAACTCTTCGAGGGACCACCTTGGAGGTGCGTATATCGCCACAACCGCGGTTCCGCCCCAATCAACGGCCACGTATCCCAGGCCGCGCTCGATAACCGAGCACGGCGGGGACCCCGACCTCCCAGCCCAAATAATCGCGGCGGAGCCAATCGAGTCCCCCATCCAGTGTGGATGTTTGGGGACCCTGTGCGGCTCCGCCACGACTGCCAACCCGGCACCCCGCTCGGCCAGGCATTGAAACAGGAGATCCTGCGCTCTGGCCGAGCAGTTGAGGTTAACTTGTATTATCGGGCCCGGGGGCCCCATTACACAGCCGTGTCCATCGCCGTCACGGCCGCGGATGCGGTGGCGTCAGGGACTTTAGTGGCCCCATTCGCCCCCGCGGGTGCGGCGGTAGCATCAGGCGGTGCCGCCTTTTCGTTGCTGGCCACGGTGGTCGCTGCCTTGGCCATCGTGGTTTCCTTCCCTTTTTTATTGAATCTGGCAGACGACCTTTGGCCGCCTACCTTGCCTCGCCTCGCACTGACAGGACACGCCCGGCCGCCGAGGCGGTGACCAGAAGGCCTGCCCGCGCCCGCACAAAGCGGACAATTGGGCGTGGCCGTACAGGCTGCCACCTTATGGTCCCGACTGCCGCATCTATAGCAGCAGTCGGACCTATCCTCGGCAGAAGTGCACCGCTGACTGGTGTGGCCAACATCAAGGCAACGGTAACACTGCAGAGGCCGGGCACTCAGGGCCTCCACGACTGCATGGGTCCAGCCGACGGTTATCCGGCCCGCGACAGCAACCTTGCGAGCGGCCGCGGCAGGACATCGGACCCAGAGGGTGCCCAATCCCGAGGGGGAAGACCGGATTTCGCCGGTATTGATGTCCCCCTCGCTGCACCCGCCCACGCGGGCAACAGCCGCAGCGACCTCCGCCGGCGTGGTCGAATCGACCAGGCCGCGCACCCTAAGGTCAGCTTTTTTGACCGGACGCGCGACCTTTACGCCGGTGCCTGCCAGCGCTTCCGCCACTTTTGTGGCGAGGACGGTGGCCTTGGCGGCCCCATCGGTACCAGGGACTTCCAAAATTAACCCCCCAGTCACCGCCCTTCGCGGCCTCAGCGAGGCGATGCCAATTTCTGCCAGGTCCACCTTGGACCTGGCAGTGGCCATCGCCTGCGCGTAAGTAATGTCCACGCCAGACGGAACCGTTATGGTAACCGCTGCTGTGCGTGGCGGTCGCGGAGGCAAGGGTGTCTTCCTGGGGGCCGCCGGGACCACCCGTCCTTTTTTGTTATTCGCCGCCGCAGTGGCCTTGGCAGCCGCCTTTTTAGCCTTGCGGCCAACCACCTGGGACCACGCCTCCTGGGGCGGAGGCGCGGCAGAGGGTAGCGCCGATTCTGCTCGCGGTCGAGCGGGCTCCGTCTGGGCCGCTATAGCCGCCCCAGCTTTCCCACCTTTCTTCTTCTTCTTCGTCTTCCGCCCCACCCTGTCCGAAGACTGTGAGGGGACGGACGGCCCAGGTGCCACCGATCGCAGGGCCGAGTCCGTTCGCGGCGCGAGCTCCCTCCTGAATGACGCCAATTTGGCGTCTATCAGGGCGCTTATCTGCGCCAGAAAATCTGCGGGCGCAGTCGCATGTGGGGGCGAGGACTTTTCTTGCCCGGAGCGTTGGCAGTCCCGGGCGGCGACGATCGGCGGCGATACTGAGCCCCCTCCCGGGCGCGGCGGCGGAGGCATTGCGGCAGCAGCCGTACTCGCCTCCACCACCTGCCGGAGCCGAGCCACCTCCGCCCGCAGCTCCGTCATTTGCCCCCTGAGGACGGCATTCTCTGCCTCCAGGGCACGCGTGGCGTCGGTAGCTGACCTAACCGCAAGCTCGGACACCCCCACCCTGCCGTTTAAGGCGGCCACCCTTAGGGCGCGGGCCAAATTGCCCTTCAGCCCCTTTGACACGCCGGAGATCCTGGCCACTTCATCCAGGCTCTCCAATATAGCGGCCGCGACATCCCGCGTTGGACGGTTGCGGAAATTTTCCGCTATATCCGTCTCGTCCGGGAGCGGGACGCTCGACCGCGATGGTCTCGGCACGGGGGCTCCCGGGTCGAATATCGCCGCCACCTCCCTTGCCTCGGCCTCCAGCTGCGAAGCCTCGGCCAGCCTAAGTTTGGCCTCTGCGAGGCCAACATATTCGCCGGTCGTCGGCGGCCGTCCTCTTTTCCTCGCTGACGACGAGCCCGGGACACTCTGCGATGAGTGGTGGGAGGAGACAGAGAAATCTGACTCCTCCCCCTCATCGCACTCACCAAGGCCCGCTGCGGTCCTCTTTTTGCCGCGTGTCGCCGAATGCCTCCGCGACACCGGCTCTGTGCATCTTTTGAGGCGCACGATAGGCCCGCGCACCTCCACCTCACGCTCGTTTCCCCCCTCCCCGGTTGTTTGTGAAAAAGTAGACTCCATACTTAATCCCACGAGTGTGGTCGGAAAGGAGGTCACCCCGGGTAGAGCCGCCATACCCGGGGAAGGCTAATACGCCCGGGGGGTCGCCAGGTACCCCGGGGTTGTCCGCTAACGATTGGTGCACCCACCAACCATAGCTGGCGCTTACTCCAGCTACGCCCTCTTCACCGCGCAACACTGCTTGGGGCTAGGGATTTTTTAGAGAGGTTGTCATCCTCGCGGCCCGGCCGGTTAAGGCAAGACCCCCGTTCCTGTAAAACATGACCACAGGTTTACGGTATGTGTCCGACTTTAGTTGGCCCCTCACCTCAAGCCACTCCGGCATGGTAGAACCTGCCAGGGAATAAATTCCCCGCCGGCACAGCCTTGAGGATCATTAGGGCACGAAGCCCCCCCACCACGACAAGGTAGCGGGCACGGGGGGGAACCTTGACATAACCTTGACATAACCTTGACATAACCTTGACATAACCTTGACATAACCTTGACATAACCTTGACATAACCTTGACATAACCTTTTTTTTTTTTTTTTTTTTTTATTTTACGTGGAGGAAATCTGCTCGCCAGACACCCCCACCCCGCCCGGGGGAGCGGGACGAGGGTAGTGTGGGGTTTGACCCACTAAAACCTCCACGGCGACCTGAGGACGCAGGACCGATCGCTGGCGATTCAACGGGGGAGCCACGGGAACTCTTGAAGAACACTACCGCGGCTCCCCCTCGCCTGGCCGGCCATCAGGATGGTAACGATGGCCGGCCGCGTCCCGGGGGGAAATAAAATAAATCCTCCCCCCTAAAATCCATTTAAATTCGGCGGCGCGAGGGGTCGCACCCCGCACCGCCCCGACACGGCGACCGCGCGATAGGTGACCAGGGCCCCCGCCCTGATCACAGCGGCCGCCGGGGGGACGACGAGTATATTGGAGGAGGATCACAGTTAACCCTCGCTTCCTTCAGGCGACTCGTCATCCCCCACTCCAAACAGTGGACGTCCTCCTCTGTTGGCGGGCGGCGGGCAATGAAACCAGCATATTCTGGTACACCCGCCGCCCGCCTACTCTCAGCTTCCCGGGGTTTCTCGGCGTGGGCGCGCACGCCGTCCCCGGGCACGTCGGGCGGGATCTGTAATCTCCCGATCCCGCTCGGCAGCCTCCTTCCGCGACATAACCTCCTCGCAGAAAGAGATTGCTGCCGCCCACTTCCCCGGGCCCTCCAGCATGGCCCCAACTAGGCTGGAGAGTGCGAGGTCGTGGCCGACTTCTCGTTTTAGGACTCGGCGCAGCGCTGAAAAGGCGGGACATTCCTCCAGCGTGTGCTGCGCCGAGTCTTCCTCCGCGCCACAATGGTGGCACACCGACGTCGCTTCCCGCCCGATGCGACACAGGTAGACACCGAAGCAGCCATGCCCGGTGAACACCTGCGTCGCTCGGTAGGAGAGCCTGCCGTGCCGTCTCTCTCGCCACGAGGTGAAGTGCGGCAGGAGAGCCCCGGGGACGCGCTCGCCGGCGTGGGAGCAAAGCTCGGCACGCCATCTGGCGAGCGCTAGTCTCCGGGCCTGGAGCTCGAAGCCCTCGACCGTCTCTCGCTCCGGCGGGGACCCTCGAGCACGGCTGGCGATGCTTGTGCGCCCATAAACATAGGCGCGCACCGCCGCCTGAAGCTCGAAGGGAAGTTCTCCCGCCAGAGCAAGCGCCGCCACGGTAGACGTGGTGCGGTAACCTCTTATGAGGCGGATGGCTATCCGCCTCTGCAGCCGGCGCAACAACAGCGTGTTGCGCCGGCTGGTCATCACGTACGGCGCCCATATTGGGGCACCGTATAAGGCCATAGAACGCACCACGCCCAGGTATAGGCGGCGCACCAAATCTCCCGGTCCCCCGAGGTTGGGCAGCAGGCGGCCCAAAGAGGCCGCCGCCTTTTCGACTCGGGGGACGAGACGGTCGAGATGCGCATCGAAGCACCAGTGGCTGTCGAGGATCAGTCCGAGATATTTCAACTCGGACTTCACCTCGACGCAGGCTTCTCCAACCCGGATCCACGATCTGGCCGGTGGCCGAGACCGAGGCCGTCCGTGAAACCAGACAGCCCCGGCCTTCTCCGGGGCTATTTTCAGCCCCAGATCGCGGATCCTCGCGACGACGGCTGCCACCGCAACCTCTGCTCGACGGATGGTCCTCTCGAAGGTACTCCCGACGGCGACCACCAACGTGTCGTCCGCGTAGCAGACGAGGGTGGCACCGTCGGGCAGGGAGGCCTTTTCCAGGACCGCGTTGTAACCTAGGTCCCACAGGAGCGGTCCTAAAACGGACCCCTGCGGGACCCCGCGGTCCACTTCCCTCCGTATCATCCCGCACCGGCCCGGGTATTCAACCCACCTGTCCCGCAGGTAGGCCCCGATCACCCGCCTCAGATAGGGAGGCACCTGGTGATCGACGAGGGCCTCCCTAATGGCGGACCAGGGCAGGGTGTTGAACGCATTGACGATGTCAATGGACACCGCCAAGCACACCCCGCCCCTTGCCACGGCATTGTCCGAGAGGGACTTGAGACGGTCGATTGCGTCGACCGTCGATCGCCCCTCCCGGAAGCCAAACTGGCAGTCCGCCAGATCTGGGCCGTCGCGGGACAGGTGTCTGGAGAGGCGGGCAACAATGATCTTCTCGAAGATCTTGCCCGCCTCATCCAGGAGACAAATGGGCCGGTACGCGGAGGGAGAATCCCCCGGCCTCCCATCCTTCCTCAGGAGGACCATCCGACTTTCTCTCCATAGGTCGGGGAACGTCCCCGACCTCATGAGCCCAGAGTAGAGGCTCCTTAGCCTCTCGCCCAGGACGCTCGCGGCGAGCAGCCAGACCCGGCCGGGGATACCGTCCGGCCCCGGGGCGGTATTCTTGCCCCGGAGCCATTTGACGACCCCGGCCATCTCCTCCGGCGCGACCTCAAGATCCGGGGACCACTCATGTTCCTCTGGCTCAGGGACAGGCCGGGACGCCTCCCCGCTAACGGGGAATAAAGCGTCCACGACCCGCCCGAGCAGCCCCGGATCCAGGCTCTCCGTCACGGGGGGCGCCCAGGGACGCAATCGTCCCAATGCCATCTTGTATGGGCGCCCCCACGGATCTCGGTTTAGAGAGCCGAGGAGATCGCGCCAGGCCTGGTCCTTCGCTCGCCTGATGGCCAGCTGCAGGGCGACCACCTTCTCCCGATATCGCCCGTACAGCTGGGCAGCCAGAACGTCGTCCGCACGTCGTCGTCGACGGGCGCGAGCGTACTGGCGTCGCGCGCGGACGCACTCGGTGCGTAACTCTGCTATCGCGCGCGACCACCAGTACACCGCCTTCCTCGGGAAGACCCTGGCCCGGGGCATGGCTACGTCGCAAATGGACGTCATTGCGCCACGGAACCAATGGGCCTCCCCATTCCCGTCGACTGACCCGGCCGGTGTTGCTGGCCAGGCCACGACGTGGGCCGCCGCCATCAGAGCGTCCTGGTCGAGGCGCTTCAGCGCCCACCGCGGTCGAGGCGAACCTTCATCGGCGGGGCGACGACGGAGTGTCGATGGTGGGGCGGCGGAGAGGTCGAGAACTATGTATCTGTGGTCAGACAACGTCTCGACCCCTTCCGCCACCCTCCACCCCGTAATACGGCGCGCGGCCTGGGGCGTTGCCCACGAAAGGTCAACGATGGACCCCCCGTTATGCCGCACGCACGTATGGACCGAGCCCGTGTTCAGGAGACGGAGCTCCAGTCCCGCCGCCCAATCCAGCACCTCCCGGCCCCTCGAATCAGTCCCGGGGGAACCCCAAGCCGTGGCCTTGGCATTAAAGTCCCCCAGGACCAGCACCGGACGGGGATGGCAGCGGGAGACGCATCTCCCTACCCCGTCCAGATACTGCTCAAACTCTTCGAGGGACCACCTTGGAGGTGCGTATATCGCCACAACCGCGGTGCCGCCCCAATCGACGGCCACGTATCCCAGGCCGCGCTCGATAAGCGAGCACGGCGGGGACCCCGGCCTCCCAGCCCAAATAATCGCGGCGGAGCCAATCGAGTCCCCCATCCAGTGTGGATGTTTGGGGACCCTGTGCGGCTCCGCCACGACTGCCAACCCGGCACCCCGCTCGGCCAGGCATTGAAACAGGAGATCCTGCGCTCTGGCCGAGCAGTTGAGGTTAACTTGTATTATCGGGCCCGGGGGCCCCATTACACAGCCGTGTCCATCGCCGTCACGGCCGCGGATGCGGTGGCGTCAGGGACTTTAGTGGCCCCATTCGCCCCCGCGGGTGCGGCGGTAGCATCAGGCGGTGCCGCCTTTTCGTTGCTGGCCACGGTGGTCGCTGCCTTGGCCATCGTGGTTTCCTTCCCTTTTTTATTGAATCTGGCAGACGACCTTTGGCCGCCTACCTTGCCTCGCCTCGCACTGACAGGACACGCCCGGCCGCCGAGGCGGTGACCAGAAGGCCTGCCCGCGCCCGCACAAAGCGGACAATTGGGCGTGGCCGTACAGGCTGCCACCTTATGGTCCCGACTGCCGCATCTATAGCAGCAGTCGGACCTATCCTCGGCAGAAGTGCACCGCTGACTGGTGTGGCCAACATCAAGGCAACGGTAACACTGCAGAGGCCGGGCACTCAGGGCCTCCACGGCTGCATGGGTCCAGCCGACGGTTATCCGGCCCGCGACAGCAACCTTGCGAGCGGCCGCGGCAGGACATCGGACCCAGAGGGTGCCCAATCCCGAGGGGGAAGACCGGATTTCGCCGGTATTGATGTCCCCCTCGCTGCACCCGCCCACGCGGGCAACAGCCGCAGCGACCTCCGCCGGCGTGGTCGAATCGACCAGGCCGCGCACCCTAAGGTCAGCTTTTTTGACCGGACGCGCGACCTTTACGCCGGTGCCTGCCAGCGCTTCCGCCACTTTTGTGGCGAGGACGGTGGCCTTGGCGGCCCCATCGGTGCCAGGGACTTCCAAAATTAACCCCCCAGTCACCGCCCTTCGCGGCCTCAGCGAGGCGATGCCAATTTCTGCCAGGTCCACCTTGGACCTGGCAGTGGCCATCGCCTGCGCGTAAGTAATGTCCACGCCAGACGGAACCGTTATGGTAACCGCTGCTGTGCGTGGCGGTCGCGGAGGCAGGGGTGTCTTCCTGGGGGCCGCCGGGACCACCCGTCCTTTTTTATTATTCGCCGCCGCAGTGGCCTTGGCAGCCGCCTTTTTAGCCTTGCGGCCAACCACCTGGGACCACGCCTCCTGGGGCGGAGGCGCGGCAGAGGGTAGCGCCGATTCTGCCCGCGGTCGAGCGGGCTCCGTCTGGGCCGCTATAGCCGCCCCAGCTTTCCCACCTTTCTTCTTCTTCTTCGTCTTCCGCCCCACCCTGTCCGAAGACTGTGAGGGGACGGACGGCCCAGGTGCCACCGATCGCAGGGCCGAGTCCGTTCGCGGCGCGAGCTCCCTCCTGAATGACGCCAATTTGGCGTCTATCAGGGCGCTTATCTGCGCCAGAAAATCTGCGGGCGCAGTCGTATGTGGGGGCGAGGACTTTTCTTGCCCGGAGCGTTGGCAGTCCCGGGCGGCGACGATCGGCGGCGATACTGAGCCCTCTCCCGGGCGCGGCGGCGGAGGCATTGCGGCAGCAGCCGTACTCGCCTCCACCACCTGCCGGAGCCGAGCCACCTCCGCCCGCAGCTCCGTCATTTGCCCCCTGAGGACGGCATTCTCTGCCTCCAGGGCACGCGTGGCGTCGGTAGCTGACCTAACCGCAAGCTCGGACACCCCCACCCTGCCGTTTAAGGCGGCCACCCTTAGGGCGCGGGCCAAATTGCCCTTCAGCCCCTTTGACACGCCGGAGATCCTGGCCACTTCATCCAGGCTCTCCAATATAGCGGCCGCGACATCCCGCGTTGGACGGTTGCGGAAATTTTCCGCTATATCCGTCTCGTCCGGGAGCGGGACGCTCGACCGCGATGGTCTCGGCACGGGGGCTCCCGGGTCGAATATCGCCGCCACCTCCCTTGCCTCGGCCTCCAGCTGCGAAGCCTCGGCCAGCCTAAGTTTGGCCTCTGCGAGGCCAACATATTCGCCGGTCGTCGGCGGCCGTCCTCTTTTCCTCGCTGACGACGAGCCCGGGACACTCTGCGATGAGTGGTGGGAGGAGACAGAGAAATCTGACTCCTCCCCGTCATCGCACTCACCAAGGCCCGCTGCGGTCCTCTTTTTGCCGCGTGTCGCCGAATGCCTCCGCGACACCGGCTCTGCACATCTTTTGAGGCGCACGATAGGCCCGCGCACCTCCACCTCACGCTCGTTTCCCCCCTCCCCGGTTATTTGTTTAAAAGAATCCATAATTGGTCCCACGAGTGTGGTCGGAAAGAAGGTCACCCCGGGCAGAGCCGCCATACCCGGGGAAGGCTAATACACCCGGGGGTCGCCAGGTACCCCGGGGTTGTCCGCTAAAGATTGGTGCACCCACCAACCATAGCTGACGCTTACTCCAGCTACACCCTCATCACCGCGCAACACTGCTTGGGGCTAGGGATTTTTTAGAGAGGTTGTCATCCTCGCGGCCCGGCCGGTTAAGGCAAGACCCCCGTTCCTGTAAAACATGACCACAGGTTTACGGTATGTGTCCGACTTTAGTTGGCCCCTCAGCTCAAGCCACTCCGGCATGGTAGAACCTGCCAGGGAATAAATTCCCCGCCGGCACAGCCTTGAGGATCATTAGGGCACGAAGCCCCCCCACCACGACAAGGTAGCGGACTCGGGGGGGACCTTGACATAACCTTGACATAACCTTTTTTTTTTTTTTTTTTTTTTATTTTACGTGGAGGAAATCTGCTCGCCAGACACCCACGCCCCGCCCGGGGGTGCAGGACGAGGGTAGTGTGGGGTTTGACCCACTAAAACCTCCACGGCGACCTGAGGACGCAGGACCGATCGCTGGCGATTCAACGGGGGAGCCACGGGAACTCTTGAAGAACACTACCGCGGCTCCCCCTCGCCTGGCCGGCCATCAAGATGGTAACGATGGCCGACCTCGTCCCGGGGGGAGATAAATCCTCCCCCCTAGAATCCATTTAAATTCGGCGGCGCGAGGGGTCGCACCCCGCACCGCCCCGACACGGCGACCGCGCGATAGATGACCAGGGCCCCCGCCCTGATCACAGCGGCCGCCGGGGGGACGACGAGTATATTGGAGGAGGATCACAGTTAATCCTCGCCTCCTTCAGGCGACTCGTCATCCCCAACTCCCAACAGTGGAGGTCCTCCTCTGTTGGCGGGCGGCGGGCAATGAAACCAGCATGTTCTGGTACACCCGCCGCCCGCCTACTCTCAGCTGCCCGGGGTTTCTCGGCGTGGGCGCGCACGCCGTCCCCGGGCACGTCGGGCGGGATCTGTAAGCTCCCGATCCCGCTCGGCAGCCTCCTTCCGCGACATAACCTCCTCGCAGAAAGAGATTGCTGCCGCCCACTTCCCCGGGCTCTCCAGCATGGCCCCAACTAGGCTGGAGAGTGCGAGGTCGTGGCCGACTTCTCGTTTTAGGACTCGGCGCAGCGCTGAAAAGGCGGGACATTCCTCCAGCGTGTGCTGCGCCGAGTCTTCCTCCGCGCCACAATGGTGGCACACCGTCGTCGCTTCCCGCCCGATGCGACACAGGTAGACACCGAAGCAGCCATGCCCGGTGAACACCTGCGTCGCTCGGTAGGAGAGCCTGCCATGCCGTCTCTCCCGCCACGAGGTGAAGTGCGGCAGGAGAGCCCCGGGGACGCGCTCGCCGGCGTGGGAGCAAAGCACGGCACGCCATCTGGCGAGCGCTAGTCTCCGGGCCTGGAGCTCGAAGCCCTCGACCGTCTCTCGCTCCGGCGGGGACCCCCGAGCACGACTGGCGATGCTAGTGCGCCTGTAAACATAGGCGCGCACCGCCGCCTGAAGCTCGAATGGAAGTTCTCCCGCCAGAGCAAGCGCCGCCACGGTAGGCGTGGTGCGGTAACCTCTTATGAGGCGGATGGCCATCCGCCTCTGCAGCCGGCGCAACAACAGCGTGTTGCGCCGGCTGGTCATCACGTACGGCGCCCATATTGGGGCACCGTATAAGGCCATAGACCGCACCACGCCCAGGTATAGGCGGCGCACCAAATCTCCCGGTCCCCCGAGGTTGGGCAGCAGGCGGCCCAAAGAGGCCGCCGCCTTTTCGACTCGGGGGACGAGACGGTCGAGATGCGCATCGAAGCTCCAGCGGCTGTCGAGGATCAGTCCGAGATATTTCAACTCGGACTTCACCTCTACGCAGGCTTCTCCAACCCGGATCCACGATCTGGCCGGTGGCCGAGACCGTGGCCGTCCGTGAAACCAGACAGCCTCGGCCTTCTCCGGGGCTATTTTCAGCCCCAGATCGCGGATCCTCGCGACGACGGCTGCCACCGCAACCTCTGCTCGTCGGATGGTCCTCTCGAAGGTACTCCCGACGGCGACCACCAACGTGTCGTCCGCGTAGCAGACGAGGGTGGCACCGTCGGGCAGGGAGGCCTTTTCCAGGACCGCGTTGTAACCCAGGTCCCACAGGAGCGGTCCTAACACGGACCCCTGCGGGACCCCGCGGTCCACTTCCCTCCGTATCATCCCGCACCGGCCCGGGTATTCAATCCACCTGTCCCGCAGGTAGGCCCCGATCACCCGCCTCAGATAGGGAGGCACCTGGTGATCGACGAGGGCCCCCCTGATGGCGGACCAGGGCAGGGTGTTGAACGCATTGACAATGTCAATGGACACCGCCAAGCACACCCCGCCCCTTGCCACGGCATTGTCCGAGAGGGACTTGAGACGGTCGATAGCGTCGACCGTCGATCGCCCCTCCCGGAAGCCAAACTGGCAGTCCGCTAGATCGGGGCCGTCGCGGGACAGGTGTCTGGAGAGGCGGGCAACAATGATCTTCTCGAAGATCTTGCCCGCCTCATCCAGGAGACAAATGGGCCGGTACGCGGAGGGAGAATCCCCCGGCCTCCCATCCTTCCTCAAGAGGACCATCCGACTTTCTCTCCATAGGTCGGGGAACGTCCCCGACCTCAGGAGCCCAGAGTAGAGGCTCCTCAGCCTCTCCCCCAGGACGCTCGTGGCGAGCAACCAGACCCGGCCGGGGATACCGTCCGGCCCCGGGGCGGTATTCTTGCCCCGGAGCCATTTGACGACCCCGGCCATCTCCTCCGGCGCGACCTCAAGATCCGGGGACCACTCATGTTCCTCTGGCTCAGGGACGGGCCGGGACGCCTCCCCGCTAACGGGGAATAAAGCGTCCACGACCCGCCCGAGCAGCCCCGGATCCAGGCTCTCCGTCACGGGGGGCGCCCAGGGACGTAATCGTCCCAATGCCATCTTGTATGGGCGCCCCCACGGATCTCGGTTCAGAGAGCCGATGAGATCGCGCCAGGCCTGGTCCTTCGCTCGCCTGATGGCCAGCTGCAGGGCGACCACCTTCTTCCGATATAGCTCGTACAGCTGGGCAGCCAGCACGTCGTCCGTTCGTCGTCGTCGACGGGCGCGAGCGTACTGGCGTCGCGCGCGAACGCACTCGGTGCGTAAATCCGCTATCTCGCGCGACCACCAGTACACCGCCTTCCTCGGGAAGACCCTGGCCCGTGGCATGGCGACGTCGCAAACCGACGTCATTGCGCCCCGGAACCAATGGGCCTCCCCATTCCCGTCGACTGGCCCGGTCGGTGTTGCTGGCCAGGCCACGACGTGGGCTGCCGCCATCAGAGCGTCCTGGTCGAGGCGCTTCAGCGCCCACCGCGGTCGAGGCGAACCTTCATCGGCGGGGCGACGACGGAGTGTCGACGGTGGGTCGGCTGAGAGGTCGAGAACTATGTATCTGTGGTCAGACAACGTCTCGACCCCCTCCGCCACCCTCCACCCCGTAATACGGCGCGCAGCCGGGGGCGTTGCCCACGAAAGGTCAACGATGGACCCCCCGTTATGCCGCACGCACGTATGGACCGAGCCCGTGTTCAGGAGACGGAGCTCCAGTCCCGCCGCCCAATCCAGTACCTCCCGGCCCCTCGAGTCAGTCCCGGGGGAACCCCAAGCCGTGGCCTTGGCATTGAAGTCCCCCAGCACCAGCACCGGACGGGGATGGCAGCGGGAGACGCATCTCCCTACCCCGTCCAGATACTGCTCAAACTCTTCGAGAGACCACCTTGGAGGTGCGTATATCGCCACAACCGCGGTGCCGCCCCAATCCATGGCCACGTACCCCAGGCCGCGCTCGATAAGCGAGCACGGCGGGGACCCCGGCCTCCCAGCCCAAATAATCGCGGCGGAGCCAATCGAGTCCCCCATCCAGTGTGGATGTTTGGGGACCCTGTGCGGCTCCGCCACGACTGCCAACCCGGCACCCCGCTCGGCCAGGCATTGAAACAGGAGATCCTGCGCTCTGGCCGAGCAGTTGAGGTTAACTTGTATTATCGGGCCCGGGGGCCCCATTACACAGCCGTGTCCATCGCCGTCACGGCCGCGGGTGCGGTGGCGTCAGGGACTTTAGTGGCCCCATCCGCCCACGCGGGCGCGGCGGTAGCATCAGGCGGTGCCGCCTTTTCGTTGCTGGCCACGGTGGTCGCTGCCTTGGCCATCGTGGTTTCCTTCCTGTTTTTAAGAAATCTGGCAGACGGCCTTTGGCCGCCTCTCTTGCCTCGCCCCGAACTGGCAGGACATGCCCGGCTGCAGAGGCGGTGACCAGACGGCTTGCCCGCGCCCGCACAAAGCGGACAATTGGGCGTGGCCGTACAGGCTGCCACCTTATGGTCCCGACTGCCGCATCTATAGCAGCAGTCGGACCTATCCTCGGCAGAAGTGCACCGCTGACTGGTGTGGCCAACACCAAGGCAACGGTAACACTGCAGAGGCCGGGCACTCAGGGCCTCCACGGCTGCCTGGGTCCAGCCGACGGTTATCCGGCCCGCGACAGCAACCTTGCGAGCGGCCGCGGCAGGACATCGGACCCAGAGGGTGCCCAATCCCGAGGGGGAAGACCGGATTTCGCCGGTATTGATGTCCCCCTCGCTGCACCCGCCCACGCGGGCAACAACCGCAGCGACCTCCGCCGGCGTGGTCGAATCGACCAGGCCGCGCACCCTAAGGTCAGCTTTTTTGACCGGACGCGCGACCTTTACGCAGGTGCCTGCCAGTGCTTCCGCCACTTTTGTGGCGAGGACGGTGGCCTTGGCGGCCCCATCTGTACCAGGGACCTCCAAAATTAACCCCCCAGTCACCGCCCTTCGCGGCCTCAGCGAGGCGATGCCAATTTCTGCCAGGTCCACCTTGGACCTGGCAGTGGCCATCGCCTGCGCGTAAGTAATGTCCACGCCAGACGGAACCGTTATGGTAACCGCTGCTGTGCGTGGCGGTCGAGGAGGCAGGGGTGTCTTCCTGGGGGCCGCCGGGACCACCCGTCCTTTTTTATTCGCGGCCGCAGTGCCCTTGGCAGCCGCCTTTTTGGCCTTCCGGCCAACCACCTGGGACCACGCCTCCTGGGGTGGTGGCGCGGCAGAGGGTAGCGCCGATTCCGCTCGCGGTCGAGCGGGCTCCGTCTGGGCCGCTATAGCCGCCCCAGCTTTCCCACCTTTCTTCTTCTTCTTCGTCTTCCGCCGCACCCTGTCCGAAGACTGTGAGGGGACGGACGGCCCAGGGGCCACCGATCGCAGGGCCGAGTCCGTTCGCGGTGCGAGCTCCCTCCTGAATGACGCCAATTTGGCGTCTATCAGGGCGCCTATTTGCGCCAGAAAATCTGCGGGCGCTGCCGCAGGTGGTGGCGAGGACTTTTCTTGCCCGGAGCGATGGCAATCCCGGTCGCCGACGATCGGCGGCGATACCGAGCCCTCTCCCGGGCGCGGGGGCGGAGGCATTGCGGCAGCAGCCGTTCTCGCCTCCACCACCTGCCGGAGCCGGGCCACCTCCGCCTGCAGCTCCATCATTTGCCCCCTGAGGACGGCATTTTCGGCCTCCAGGACACGCGTGGCGTCGGTAGCCGACCTCACTGCCAGCTCGGACACCCCCACCCTGCCGTTTAAGGCGGCCACCCTCAGGGCGCGGGCCAAGTTGCCCTTCAGCCCCTTTGACACGCCGGAGATCCTGGCCACCTCATCCAGGCTCTCCAATATGGCGGCTGCGACATCCCGCGTCGGACGGTTGCGGAAATTTTCCGCGATATCCGTCTCGTCCGGGAGCGGGACGCTCGACCGCGATGGTCTCGGCACGGGGGCACCCGGGTCGAATATCGCCGCCACCTCCCTTGCCTCGGCCTCCAACTGCGAGGCCTCGGCCAGCCTAAGCTTGGCCTCTGCGAGGCCAACATATTCGCCGGTCGTCGGCGGCCGTCCTCTCTTCCTCGCCGACGAAGAGCCCGGGACACTCTGCGATGAGTGGTGGGAGGAGACAGAGAAATCTGACTCCTCCCCGTCATCGCACTCACCAAGGCCCGCTGCGGTCCTCTTTTTGCCGCGTGTTGCAGAATGCCTCCGCGACACCGGCTCTGTACATCTTTTGAGGCGCTCGATAGGCCCGCGCACCTCCATCTCACGCTCGTTTCCCCCCTCCCCGGTTATTTGTGAAAAAGAATCCATAATTGGTCCCACGAGTGTGGTCGGAAAGAAGGTCACCCCGGGCAGAGCCGCCATACCCGGGGAAGGCTAATACACCCGGGGGTCGCCAGGTACCCCGGGGTTGTCCGCTAAAGATTGGTGCTCCCACCAACCATAGCTGGCGCTTACTCCAGCTACACCCTCATCACCGCGCAACACTGCTTGGGGCTAGGGATTTTTTAGAGAGGTTGTCATCCTCGCGGCCCGGCCGGTTAAGGCAAGACCCCCGTTCCTGTAAAACATGACCACAGGTTTACGGTATGTGTCCGACTTTAGTTGGCCACTCACCTCAAGCCACTCCGGCATGGTAGAACCTGCCAGGGAATAAATTCCCCGCCGGCACAGCCTTGAGGATCATTAGGGCACGAAGCCCCCCCACCACGACAAGGTAGCGGACATGGGGGGGAACCTTTTTTTTTTTTTTTTTTTTTTTATTTTACGTGGAGGAAATCTGCTCGCCAGACACCCCCGCCCCGCCCGGGGGAGCGGGACGAGAGTAGTGTGGGGATCGACCCACTAAAACCTCCACGGCGACCTGAGGACGCAGGACCGATCGCTGGCGATTTAACGGGGGAGCCACGGGAACTCTTGAAGAACACTACCGCGGCTCCCCCTCGCCTGGCCGGCCATCAGGATGGTAACGATGGCGGGCCGCGTCCCGGGGGGAAATAAAATAAATCCTCCCCCCTAAAATCCATTTAAATTCGGCGGCGCGAGGGGTCGCACCCCGCACCGCCCCGACACGGCGACCGCGCGATAGGTGACCAGGGCCCCCGCCATGATCACAGCGGCCGCCGGGGGGACGACGAGTATATTGGAGGAGGATCACAGTTAACCCTCCCCTCCATCAGGCGACTCGTCATCCCCCACTCCCAACAGTGGAGGTCCTCCTCTGTTGGCGGGCGGCGGGCAATGAAACCAGCATGTTCTGGTACACCCGCCGCCCGCCTACTCTCAGCTGCCCGGGGTTTCTCGGCGTGGGCGCGCACGCCGTCCCCGGGCACGTCGGGCGGGATCTGTAAGCTCCCGATCCCGCTCGGCAGCCTCCTTCCGCGACATAACATCCTCGCAGAAAGAGATTGCTGCCGCCCACTTCCCCGGGCTCTCCAGCATGGCCCCAACTAGGCTGGAGAGTGCGAGGTCGTGACCGACTTCCCGTTTTAGGACTCGGCGCAGCGCTGAAAAGGCGGGACATTCCTCCAGCGTGTGCTGCGCCGAGTCTTCCTCCGCGCCACAATGGTGGCACACCGTCGTCGCTTCCCGCCCGATGCGACACAGGTAGACACCGAAGCAGCCATGCCCGGTGAACACCTGCGTCGCTCGGTAGGAGAGCCTGCCATGCCGTCTCTCCCGCCACGAGGTGAAGTGCGGCAGGAGAGCCCCGGGGACGCGCTCGCCGGCGTGGGAGCAAAGCTCGGCACGCCATCTGGCGAGCGCTAGTCTCCGGGCCTGGAGCTCGAAGCCCTCGACCGTCTCTCGCTCCGGCGGGGCCCCTCGAGCACGGCTGGCGATGCTTGTGCGCCCATAAACATAGGCGCGCACCGCCGCCTGAAGCTCGAAGGGAAGTTCTCCCGCCAGAGCAAGCGCCGCCACGGTAGACGTGGTGCGGTAACCTCTTATGAGGCGGATGGCCATCCGCCTCTGCAGCCGGCGCAACAATAGCGTGTTCCGCCGGCTGGTCATCACGTACGGCGCCCATATTGGGGCACCGTATAAGGCCATAGACCGCACCACGCCCAGGTATAGGCGGCGCACCAAATCTCCCGGTCCCCCGAGGTTGGGCAGCAGGCGGCCCAAAGAGGCCGCCGCCTTTTCGACTCGGGGGACGAGACGGTCGAGATGAGCATCGAAGCACCAGTGGCTGTCGAGGATCAGTCCGAGATATTTCAACTCGGACTTCACCTCGACGCAGGCTTCTCCAACCCGGATCCACGATCTGGCCGGTGGCCGAGACCGAGGCCGTCCGTGAAACCAGACAGCCTCGGCCTTCTCCGGGGCCATTTTCAGCCCCAGATCGCGGATCCTCGCGACGACGGCTGCCACCGCAACCTCTGCTCGACGGATGGTCCTCTCGAAGGTACTCCCGACGGCGACCACCAACGTGTCGTCCGCGTAGCAGACGAGGGTGGCACCGTCGGGCAGGGAGGCCTTTTCCAGGACCGCGTTGTAACCTAGGTCCCACAGGAGCGGTCCTAAAACGGACCCCTGCGGGACCCCGCGGTCCACTTCCCTGCGAATCATCCCGTACCGGCCGGGGTATTCTACCCACCTATCCCGCAGGTAGGCCCCGATCACCCGCCTCAGATAGGGAGGCACCTGGTGATCGACGAGGGCCCCCCTGATGGCGGACCAGGGCAGGGTGTTGAACGCATTGACGATGTCAATGGACACCGCCAAGCACACCCCGCCCCTTGCCACGGCATTGTCCGAGAGGGACTTGAGACGGTCGATAGCGTCGACCGTCGATCGCCCCTCCCGGAAGCCAAACTGGCAGTCCGCCAGATCGGGGCCGTCGCGGGACAGGTGCCTGGAGAGGCGGGCAACAATGATCTTCTCGAAGATCTTGCCCGCCTCATCCAGGAGACAAATGGGCCGGTACGCGGAGGGAGAATCCCCCGGCCTCCCATCCTTCCTCAAGAGGACCATCCGACTTTCTCTCCATAGGTCGGGGAACGTCCCCGACCTCAGGAGCCCAGAGTAGAGGCTCCTCAGCCTCTCCCCCAGGACGCTCGCGGCGAGCAACCAGACCCGGCCGGGGATACCGTCCGGCCCCGGGGCGGTATTCTTGCCCCGGAGCCATTTGACGACCCCGGCCATCTCCTCCGGCGCGACCTCAAGATCCGGGGACCACTCATGTTCCTCTGGCTCAGGGACGGTCCGGGACGCCTCCCCGCTAACGGGGAATAAAGCGTCCACGACCCGCCCGAGCAGTCCCGGATCCAGGCTCTCCGTCACGGGGGGCGCCCAGGGACGTAATCGTCCCAATGCCATCTTGTATGGGCGCCCCCACGGATCTCGGTTCAGAGAGCCGAGGAGATCGCGCCAGGCCTGGTCCTTTGCCCGCCTGATGGCCAGCTGCAGGGCGACCACCTTCTCCCGATATCGCCCATACAACTGGGCAGCCAGCACGTTGTCCGTACGTCGTCGTCGACGGGCGCGAGCGTACCGGCGTCGCGCGCGGACGCACTCGGTGCGTAATTCCGCTATTTCGCGCGACCACCAGTACACCGCCTTCCTCGGGAAGACCCTGGCCCGGGGCATGGCGACGTCGCAAATCGACGTCATTGCGCCCCGGAACCAATGGGCCTCCCCATTCCCGTCGACTGGCCCGGTCGGTGTTGCTGGCCAGGCCACGACGTGGGCCGCCGCCATCAGAGCGTCCTGGTCGAGGCGCTTCAGCGCCCACCGCGGTCGAGGCGAACCTTCATCGGCGGGGCGACGACGGAGTGTCGACGGTGGGGCGGCGGAGAGGTCGAGAACTATGTATCTGTGGTCAGACAATGTCTCGACCCCTTCCGCCACCCTCCACCCCGTAATACGGAGCGCGGCCGGGGGCGTTGCCCACGAAAGGTCAACGATGGACCCCCCGTTATGCCGCACGCACGTATGGACCGAGCCCGTGTTCAGGAGACGGAGCTCCAGTCCCGCCGCCCAATCAAGCACCTCCTGGCCCCTCGAGTCAGTCCCGGGGGAACCCCAAGCCGTGGCCTTGGCATTGAAGTCCCCCAGGACCAGCACCGGACGGGGATGGCAGCGGGAGACGCATCTCCCTACCCCGTCCAGATACTGCTCAAACTCTTCGAGGGACCAACTTGGAGGTGCGTATATCGCCACAACCGCGGTGCCGCCCCAATCAACGGCCACGTATCCCAGGCCGCGCTCGATAAGCGAGCACGGCGAGGACCCCGGCCTCCCAGGCCAAATAATCGCGGCGGAGGCAATCGAGTCCCCCATCCAGTGTGGATGTTTGGGGACCCTGTGCGGCTCCGCCACGACTGCCAACCCGGCACCCCGCTCGGCCATGCATTGAAACAGGAGATCCTGCGCTCTGGCCGAGCAGTTGAGGTTAACTTGTATTATCGGGCCCGGGGGCCCCATTACACAGCCGTGTCCATCGCCGTCACGGCCGCGGATGCGGTGGCGTCTGTGACTTTATTGGTCCCATCCGCCCCCGCGGGTGCGGCGGTAGCATCAGGAGGTGCCGCCTTTTCGTTGCTGGCCACGGTGGTCGCTGCCTTGGCCATCGTGGTTCCCTTCCCTTTTTTATTAAATCTGGCAGACGACCTTTGGCCGCCCCCCTTGCCTCGCCCCGCACCGGCAGGACATGCCCGGCTCCCGAGGCGGTGACCAGACGGCTTGCCCGCGCCCGCACAAAGCGGACAATTGGGCGTGGCCGTACAGGCTGCCGCCTTATGGTCCCGACTGCCGCATCTATAGCAGCAGTCGGACCTATCCTCGGCAGAAGTGCACCGCTGACTGGTGTGGCCAACACCAAGGCAACGGTAACACTGCAGAGGCCGGGCACTCAGGGCCTCCACGGCTGCCTGGGTCCAGCCGACGGTTATCCGGCCCGCGACAGCAACCCTGCGAGCGGCCGCGGCAGGACATCGGACCCAGAGGGTGCCCAATCCCGAGGGGGAAGACCGGATTTCGCCTGTATTGATGTCCCCCTCGCTGCACCCGCCCACGCGGGCAACAGCCGCAGCGACCTCCGCCGGCGTGGTCGAATCGACCAGGCCGCGCACCCTAAGGTCAGCTTTTTTGACCGGACGCGCGACCTTTACGCCGGTGCCTGCAAGCGCTTCCGCCACTTTTGTGGCGAGGACGGTGGCCTTGGCGGCCCCATCGGTGCCAGGGACCTCCAAAATTAACCCCCCAGTCACCGCCCTTCGCGGCCTCAGCGAGGCGATGCCAATTTCTGCCAGGTCCACCTTGGACCTGGCAGTGGCCATCGCCTGCGCGTAAGTAATGTCCACGCCAGACGGAACCGTTATGGTAACCGCTGCTGTGCGTGGCGGTCGCGGAGGCAGGGGTGTCTTCCTGGGGGCCGCCGGGACCACCCGTCCTTTTTTATTATTCGCCGCCGCAGTGGCCTTGGCAGCCGCCTTTTTAGCCTTGCGGCCAACCACCTGGGACCACGCCTCCTGGGGCGGAGGCGCGGCAGAGGGTAGCGCCGATTCTGCTCGCGGTCGAGCGGGCTCCGTCTGGGCCGCTATAGCCGCCCCAGCTTTCCCACCTTTCTTCTTCTTCTTCGTCTTCCGCCCCACCCTGTCCGAAGACTGTGAGGGGACGGACGGCCCAGGTGCCACCGATCGCAGGGCCGAGTCCGTTCGCGGCGCGAGCACCCTCCTGAATGACGCCAATTTGGCGTCTATCAGGGCGCTTATCTGCGCCAGAAAATCTGCGGGCGCTGTCGCATGTGGGGGCGAGGACTTTTCTTGCCCGGAGCGTTGGCAGTCCCGGGCGGCGACGATCGGCGGCGATACTGAGCCCTCTCCCGGGCGCGGCGGCGGAGGCATTGCGGCAGCAGCCGTACTCGCCTCCACCACCTGCCGGAGCCGAGCCACCTCCGCCCGCAGCTCCGTCATTTGCCCCCTGAGGACGGCATTCTCTGCCTCCAGGGCACGCGTGGCGTCGGTAGCTGACCTAACCGCAAGCTCGGACACCCCCACCCTGCCGTTTAAGGCGGCCACCCTTAGGGCGCGGGCCAAATTGCCCTTCAGCCCCTTTGACACGCCGGAGATCCTGGCCACTTCATCCAGGCTCTCCAATATAGCGGCCGCGACATCCCGCGTTGGACGGTTGCGGAAATTTTCCGCTATATCCGTCTCGTCCGGGAGCGGGACGCTCGACCGCGATGGTCTCGGCACGGGGGCTCCCGGGTCGAATATCGCCGCCACCTCCCTTGCCTCGGCCTCCAGCTGCGAAGCCTCGGCCAGCCTAAGTTTGGCCTCTGCGAGGCCAACATATTCGCCGGTCGTCGGCGGCCGTCCTCTTTTCCTCGCTGACGACGAGCCCGGGACACTCTGCGATGAGTGGTGGGAGGAGACAGAGAAATCTGACTCCTCCCCCTCATCGCACTCACCAAGGCCCGCTGCGGTCCTCTTTTTGCCGCGTGTCGCCGAATGCCTCCGCGACACCGGCTCTGTGCATCTTTTGAGGCGCACGATAGGCCCGCGCACCTCCACCTCACGCTCGTTTCCCCCCTCCCCGGTTGTTTGTGAAAAAGTAGACTCCATACTTAATCCCACGAGTGTGGTCGGAAAGGAGGTCACCCCGGGTAGAGCCGCCATACCCGGGGAAGGCTAATACGCCCGGGGGGTCGCCAGGAACCCCGGGGTTGTCCGCTAACGATTGGTGCACCCACCAACCATAGCTGGCGCTTACTCCAGCTACGCCCTCTTCACCGCGCAACACTGCTTGGGGCTAGGGATTTTTTAGAGAGGTTGTCATCCTCGCGGCCCGGCCGGTTAAGGCAAGACCCCCGTTCCTGTAAAACATGACCACAGGTTTACGGTATGTGTCCGACTTTAGTTGGCCCCTCACCTCAAGCCACTCCGGCATGGTAGAACCTGTCAGGGAATAAATTCCCCGCCGGCACAGCCTTGAGGATCATTAGGGCACGAAGCCCCCCCACCACGACAAGGTAGCGGACACGGGGGGGGACATGGGGGGGAACCTTTTTTTTTTTTTTTTTATTTTACGTGGAGGAAATCTGCTCGCCAGACACCCCCGCCCCGCCCGGGGGAGCGGGACGAGGGTAGTGTGGGGTTTGACCCACTAAAACCTCCACGGCGACCTGAGGACGCAGGACCGATCGCTGGCGATTCAACGGGGGAGCCTCGGGAACTCTTGAAGAACACTACCGCGGCTCCCTCTCGCCTGGCCGGCCATCAGGATGGTAACGATGGCCGGCCGCGTCCCGGGGGGAAATAAAATAAATCCTCCCCCCTAAAATCCATTTAAATTCGGCGGCGCGAGGGGTCGCACCCCGCACCGCCCCGACACGGCGACCGCGCGATAGGTGACCAGGGCCCCCGCCCTGATCACAGCGGCCGCCGGGGGGACGGCGAGTATATTGGAGGAGGATCACAATTATCCCTCGCCTCCTTCAGGCGACTCGTCATCCCCCACTCACAACAGGGGAGGTCCTCCTCTGTTGGCGGGCGGCGGGCAATGAAACCAGCATGTACTGGTACACCCGCCGCCCGCCTACTCTCAGCTGCCCGGGGTTTCTCGGCGTGGGCGCGCACGCCGTCCCCGGGCACGTCGGGCGGGATCTGTAAGCTCCCGATCCCGCTCGGCAGCCTCCTTCCGCGACATAACCTCCTCGCAGAAAGAGATTGCTGCCGCCCACTTCCCCGGGCCCTCCAGCATGGCCCCAACTAGGCTGGAGAGTGCGAGGTCGTGGCCGACTTCTCGTTTTAGGACTCGGCGCAGCGCTGAAAAGGCGGGACATTCCTCCAGCGTGTGCTGCGCCGAGTCTTCCTCCGCGCCACAATGGTGGCACACCGTCGTCGCTTCCCGCCCGATGCGACACAGGTAGACACCGAAGCAGCCATGCCCGGTGAACACCTGCGTCGCACGGTAGGAGAGCCTGCCATGCCGTCTCTCCCGCCACGAGGTGAAGTGCGGCAGGAGAGCCCCGGGGACGCGCTCGCCGGCGTGGGAGCAAAGCTCGGCACGCCATCTGGCGAGCGCTAGTCGCCGGGCCTGGAGCTCGAAGCCCTCGACCATCTCTCGCTCCGGCGGGGCCCCTCGAGCACGGCTGGCGATGCTTGTGCGCCCATAAACATAGGCGCGCACCGCCGCTTGAAGCTCGAAGGGAAGTTCTCCCGCCAGAGCAAGCGCCGCCACGGTAGACGCGGTGCGGTAACCTCTTATAAGGCGGATGGCCATCCGCCTCTGCAGCCGGCGCAACAACAGCGTGTTGCGCCGGCTGGTCATCACGTACGGCGCCCATATTGGGGCACCGTATAAGGCCATAGACCGCACCACGCCCAGGTATAGGCGGCGCACCAAATCTCCCGGTCCCCCGAGGTTGGGCAGCAGGCGGCCCAAAGAGGCCGCCGCCTTTTCGACTCGGGGGACGAGACGGTCGAGATGCGCATCGAAGCTCCAGCGGCTGTCGAGTATCAGTCCGAGATATTTCAACTCGGACTTCACCTCGACGCAGGCTTCTCCAACCCGGATCCACGATCTGGCCGGTGGCCGAGACCGAGGCTGTCCGTGAAACCAGACAGCCTCGGCCTTCTCCGGGGCTATTTTCAGCCCCAGATCGCGGATCCTCGCGACGACGGCTGCCACCGCAACCTCTGCTCGTCGGATGGTCCTCTCGAAGGTACTCCCGACGGCGACCACCAACGTGTCGTCCGCGTAGCAGACGAGGGTGGCACCGTCGGGCAGGGAGGCCTTCTCCAGGACCGCGTTGTAACCCAGGTCCCACAGGAGCGGTCCTAAAACAGACCCCTGCGGGACCCCGCGGTCCACTTCCCTCCGTATCATCCCGCACCGGCCCGGGTATTCAACCCACCTGTCCCGCAGGTAGGCCCCGATCACCCGCCTCAGATAGGGAGGCACCTGGTGATCGACGAGGGCCTCCCTAATGGCGGACCAGGGCAGGGTGTTGAACGCATTGACGATGTCAATGGACACCGCCAAGCACACCCCGCCCCTTGCCACGGCATTGTCCGAGAGGGACTTGAGACGGCCGATAGCATCGACCGTCGATCGCCCCTCCCGGAAGCCAAACTGGCAGTCCGCTAGATCGGGGCCGTCGCGGGACAGGTGTCTGGAGAGGCGGGCAACAATGATCTTCTCGAAGATCTTGCCCGCCTCATCCAGGAGACAAATGGGCCGGTACGCGGAGGGAGAATCCCCCGGCCTCCCATCCTTCCTCAAGAGGACCATCCGACTTTCTCTCCATAGGTCGGGGAACGTCCCCGACCTCAGGAGCCCAGAGTAGAGGCTCCTCAGCCTCTCCCCCAGGACGCTCGCGGCGAGCAACCAGACCCGGCCGGGGATACCGTCCGGCCCCGGGGCGGTATTCTTGCCCCGGAGCCATTTGACGACCGCGGCCATCTCCTCCGGCGCGACCTCAAGATCCGGGGACCACTCATGTTCCTCTGGCTCAGGGACGGGCCGGGACGCCTCCCCGCTAACGGGGAATAAAGCGTCCACGACCCGCCCGAGCAGCCCCGGATCCAGGCTCTCCGTCACGGGGGGCGCCCAGGGACGGAATCGTCCCAATGCCATCTTGTATGGTCGCCCCCACGGATCTCGGTTCAGAGAGCCGAGGAGATCGCGCCAGGCCTGGTCCTTCGCTCGCCTGATGGCCAGCTGCAGGGCGACCACCTTCTCCCGATATCGCCCATACAGCTGGGCAGCCAGCACGTCGTCCGTACGTCGTCGTCGACGGGCGCGAGCGTACCGGCGTCGCGCGCGGACGCACTCGGTGCGTAATTCCGCTATTTCGCGCGACCACCAGTACACCGCCTTCCTCGGGAAGACCCTGGCCCGGGGCATGGCGACGTCGCAAATCGACGTCATTGCGCCCCGGAACCAATGGGCCTCCCCATTCCCGTCGACTGTCCCGGCCGGTGTTGCTGGCCAGGCCACGACGTGTGCTGCGGCCATCAGAGCGTCCTGGTCGAGGCGCTTCAGCGCCCACCGCGGTCGAGGCGAACCTTCATCGGCGGGGCGACGACGGAGTGTCGATGGTGGGGCGGCGGAGAGGTCGAGAACTATGTATCTGTGGTCAGACAACGTCTCGACCCCTTCCGCCACCCTCCACCCCGTAATACGGCGCGCGGCCTGGGGCGTTGCCCACGAAAGGTCAACGATGGACCCCCCGTTATGCCGCACGCACGTATGGACCGAGCCCGTGTTCAGGAGACGGAGCTCCAGTCCCGCCGCCCAATCCAGCACCTCCCGGCCCCTCGAATCAGTCCCGGGGGAACCCCAAGCCGTGGCCTTGGCATTAAAGTCCCCCAGGACCAGCACCGGACGGGGATGGCAGCGGGAGACGCATCTCCCTACCCCGTCCAGATACTGCTCAAACTCTTCGAGGGACCACCTTGGAGGTGCGTATATCGCCACAACCGCGGTGCCGCCCCAATCGACGGCCACGTATCCCAGGCCGCGCTCGATAAGCGAGCACGGCGGGGACCCCGGCCTCCCAGCCCAAATAATCGCGGCGGAGCCAATCGAGTCCCCCATCCAGTGTGGATGTTTGGGGACCCTGTGCGGCTCCGCCACGACTGCCAACCCGGCACCCCGCTCGGCCAGGCATTGAAACAGGAGATCCTGCGCTCTGGCCGAGCAGTTGAGGTTAACTTGTATTATCGGGCCCGGGGGCCCCATTACACAGCCGTGTCCATCGCCGTCACGGCCGCGGATCCGGTGGCGTCTGGGACTTTAGTGGCCCCATCCGCCCACGCGGGCGCGGCGGTAGCATCAGGCGGTGCCGCCTTTCCGTTGCTGACCACGGTGGTCGCTGCCTTGGCCATCGTGGTTTCCTTCCCTTTTTTATTGAATCTGGCAGACGACCTTTGGCCGCCTACCTTGCCTCGCCTCGCACTGGCAGGACATGCCCGGCTGCCGAGGCGGTGACCAGAAGGACTGCCCGCGCCCGCACAAAGCGGACAATTGGGCGTGGCCGTACAGGCTGCCACCTTATGGTCCCGACTGCCGCATCTATAGCAGCAGTCGGACCTATCCTCGGCAGAAGTGCACCGCTGACTGGTGTGGCCAACATCAAGGCAACGGTAACACTGCAGAGGCCGGGCACTCAGGGCCTCCACGGCTGCATGGGTCCAGCCGACGGTTATCCGGCCCGCGACAGCAACCTTGCGAGCGGCCGCGGCAGGACATCGGACCCAGAGGGTGCCCAATCCCGAGGGGGAAGACCGGATTTCGCCGGTATTGATGTCCCCCTCGCTGCACCCGCCCACGCGGGCAACAGCCGCAGCGACCTCCGCCGGCGTGGTCGAATCGACCAGGCCGCGCACCCTAAGGTCAGCTTTTTTGACCGGACGCGCGACCTTTACGCCGGTGCCTGCCAGCGCTTCCGCCACTTTTGTGGCGAGGACGGTGGCCTTGGCGGCCCCATCGGTGCCAGGGACTTCCAAAATTAACCCCCCAGTCACCGCCCTTCGCGGCCTCAGCGAGGCGATGCCAATTTCTGCCAGGTCCACCTTGGACCTGGCAGTGGCCATCGCCTGCGCGTAAGTAATGTCCACGCCAGACGGAACCGTTATGTTAACCGCTGCTGTGCGTGGCGGTCGCGGAGGCAGGGGTGTCTTCCTGGGGGCCGCCGGGACCACCCGTCCTTTTTTATTATTCGCCGCCGCAGTGGCCTTGGCAGCCGCCTTTTTAGCCTTGCGGCCAACCACCTGGGACCACGCCTCCTGGGGCGGATGCGCGGCAGAGGGTAGCGCCGATTCTGCTCGCGGTCGAGCGGGCTCCGTCTGGGCCGCTATAGCCGCCCCAGCTTTCCCACCTTTCTTCTTCTTCTTCGTCTTCCGCCCCACCCTGTCCGAAGACTGTGAGGGGACGGACGGCCCAGGTGCCACCGATCGCAGGGCCGAGTCCGTTCGCGGCGCGAGCTCCCTCCTGAATGACGCCAATTTGGCGTCTATCAGGGCGCTTATCTGCGCCAGAAAATCTGCGGGCGCAGTCGCATGTGGGGGCGAGGACTTTTCTTGCCCGGAGCGTTGGCAGTCCCGGGCGGCGACGATCGGCGGCGATACTGAGCCCTCTCCCGGGCGCGGCGGCGGAGGCATTGCGGCAGCAGCCGTACTCGCCTCCACCACCTGCCGGAGCCGAGCCACCTCCGCCCGCAGCTCCGTCATTTGCCCCCTGAGGACGGCATTCTCTGCCTCCAGGGCACGCGTGGCGTCGGTAGCTGACCTAACCGCAAG
This sequence comes from Megalopta genalis, assembly GCF_051020955.1. Lineage (NCBI taxonomy): Eukaryota > Metazoa > Arthropoda > Insecta > Hymenoptera > Halictidae > Megalopta > Megalopta genalis. The sequence continues at coordinate 3,468,619 of NW_027476091.1, read as the reverse complement.
CTCGGACACCCCCACCCTGCCGTTTAAGGCGGCCACCCTTAGGGCGCGGGCCAAATTGCCCTTCAGCCCCTTTGACACGCCGGAGATCCTGGCCACTTCATCCAGGCTCTCCAATATAGCGGCCGCGACATCCCGCGTTGGACGGTTGCGGAAATTTTCCGCTATATCCGTCTCGTCCGGGAGCGGGACGCTCGACCGCGATGGTCTCGGCACGGGGGCTCCCGGGTCGAATATCGCCGCCACCTCCCTTGCCTCGGCCTCCAGCTGCGAAGCCTCGGCCAGCCTAAGTTTGGCCTCTGCGAGGCCAACATATTCGCCGGTCGTCGGCGGCCGTCCTCTTTTCCTCGCTGACGACGAGCCCGGGACACTCTGCGATGAGTGGTGGGAGGAGACAGAGAAATCTGACTCCTCCCCCTCATCGCACTCACCAAGGCCCGCTGCGGTCCTCTTTTTGCCGCGTGTCGCCGAATGCCTCCGCGACACCGGCTCTGTGCATCTTTTGAGGCGCACGATAGGCCCGCGCACCTCCACCTCACGCTCGTTTCCCCCCTCCCCGGTTGTTTGTGAAAAAGTAGACTCCATACTTAATCCCACGAGTGTGGTCGGAAAGGAGGTCACCCCGGGCAGAGCCGCCATACCCGGGGAAGGCTAATACACCCGGGGGTCGCCAGGTACCCCGGGGTTGTCCGCTAAAGATTGGTGCACCCACCAACCATAGCTGGCGCTTACTCCAGCTACACCCTCATCACCGCGCAACACTGCTTGGGGCTAGGGATTTTTTAGAGAGGTTGTCATCCTCGCGGCCCGGCCGGTTAAGGCAAGACCCCCGTTCCTGTAAAACATGACCACAGGTTTACGGTATGTGTCCGACTTTAGTTGGCCCCTCACCTCAAGCCACTCCGGCATGGTAGAACCTGCCAGGGAATAAATTCCCCGCCGGCACAGCCTTGAGGATCATTAGGGCACGAAGCCCCCCCACCACGACAAGGTAGCGGACATGGGGGGGACATGGGGGGGAACCTTTTTTTTTTTTTTTTTTTTTTTTTATTTACGTGGAGGAAATCTGCTCGCCAGACACCCCCGCCCCGCCCGGGGGAGCGGGACGAGGGTAGTGTGGGGTTTGACCCACTAAAACCTCCACGGCGACCTGAGGACGCAGGACCGATCGCTGGCGATTCAACGGGGGAGCCACGGGAACTCTTGAAGAACACTACCGCGGCTCCCCCTCGCCTGGCCGGCCATCATGATGGTAACGATGGCCGGCCGCGTCCCGGGGGGAAATAAAATAAATCCTCCCCCCTAAAATACAATTAAATTCGGCGGCGCGAGGGGTCGCACCCCGCACCGCCCCGACACGGCGACCGCGCGATAGGTGACCAGGGCCCCCGCCCTGATCACAGCGGCCGCCGGGGGGACGACGAGTATACTGGAGGAGGACCACAGTGAACCCTCGCCTCCCTCAGGCGACTCGTCATCCCCCACTCCCAACAGTGGACGTCCTCCTCTGTTGGCGGGCGGCGGGCAATGAAACCAGCATATTCTGGTACACCCGCCGCCCGCCTACTCTCAGCTGCCCGGGGTTTCTCGGCGTGGGCGCGCACGCCGTCCCCGGGCACGTCGGGCGGGATCTGTAAGCTCCCGATCCCGCTCGGCAGCCTCCTTCCGCGACATAACCTCCTCGCAGAAAGAGATTGCTGCCGCCCACTTCCCCGGGCCCTCCAGCATCGCCCCAACTAGGCTGGAGAGTGCGAGGTCGTGGCCGACTTCTCGTTTTAGGACTCGGCGCAGCGCTGAAAAGGAGGGACATTCCTCCAGCGTGTGCTGCGCCGAGTCTTCCTCCGCGCCACAATGGTGGCACACCGTCGTCGCTTCCCGCCCGATGCGACACAGGTAGACACCGAAGCAGCCATGCCCGGTGAACACCTGCGTCGCTCGGTAGGAGAGCCTGCCATGCCGTCTCTCCCGCCACGAAGTGAAGTGCGGCAGGAGAGCCCCGGGGACGCGCTCACCGGCGTGGGAGCAAAGCTCGGCACGCCATCTGGCGAGCGCTAGTCTCCGGGCCTGGAGCTCGAAGCCCTCGACCGTCTCTCGCTCCGGCGGGGCCCCTCGAGCACGGCTGGCGATGCTAGTGCGCCTGTAAACATAGGCGCGCACCGCCGCCTGAAGCTCGAAGGGAAGTTCACCCGCCAAAGCAAGCGCCGCCACGGTAGACGTGGTGCGGTAACCTCTTATGAGGCGGATGGCCATCCGCCTCTGCAGCCGGCGCAACAACAGCGTGCTGCGCCGGCTGGTCATCACGTACGGCGCCCATATTGGGGCACCGTATAAGGCCATAGACCGCACCACGCTCAGGTATAGGCGGCGCACCAAATCTCCCGGTCCCCCGAGGTTGGGCAGCAGGCGGCCCAAAGAGGCCGCCGCCTTTTCGACTCGGGGGACGAGACGGTCGAGATGCGCATCGAAGCTCCAGCGGCTGTCGAGGATCAGTCCGAGATATTTCAACTGGGACTTCACCTCGACGCAGGCTTCTCCAACCCGGATCCACGATCTGGCAGGTGGCCGAGACCGAGGCCGTCCGTGGAACCAGACAGCCTCGGCCTTCTCCGGGGCTATTTTCAGCCCCAGATCGCGGATCCTCGCGACGACGGCTGCCACCGCAACCTCTGCTCGTCGGATGGTCCTCTCGAAGGTACTTCCGACGGCGACCACCAACGTGTCGTCCGCGTAGCAGACGAGGGTGGCACCGTCGGGCAGGGAGGCCTTTTCCAGGACCGCGTTGTAACCCAGGTCCCACAGGAGCGGTCCTAAAACAGACCCCTGCGGGACCCCGCGGTCCACTTCCCTCCGTATCATCCCGTACCGGCCCGGGTATTCGACCCACCTGTCCCGCAGGTAGGCCCCGATCACCCGCCTCAGATATGGAGGCACCTGGTGATCGACGAGGGCCCCCCTAATGGCGGACCAGGGCAGGGTGTTGAACGCATTGACGATGTCAATGGACACCGCCAAGCACACCCCGCCCCTTGCCACGGCATTGTCCGAGAGGGACTTGAGACGGTCGATAGCGTCGACCGTCGATCGCCCCTCCCGGAAGCCAAACTGGCAGTCCGCCAGATCTGGGCCGTCGCGGGACAGGTGTCTGCAGAGGCGGGCAACAATGATCTTCTCGAAGATCTTGCCCGCCTCATCCAGGAGACAAATGGGCCGGTACGCGGAGGGAGAATCCTCCGGCCTCCCATCCTTCCTCAAGAGGACCATCCGACTTTCTCTCCATAGGTCGGGGAACGTCCCCGACCTCAGGAGCCCAGAGTAGAGGCTCCTCAGCCTCTCCCCCAGGACGCTCGCGGCGAGCAACCAGACCCGGCCGGGGATACCGTCCGGCCCCGGGGCGGTATTCTTGCCCCGGAGCCATTTGACGACCCCGGCCATCTCCTCCGGCGCGACCTCAAGATCCGGGGACCACTCATGTTCCTCTGGCTCAGGGACGGGCCGGGACGCCTCCCCGCTAACGGGGAATAAAGCGTCCACGACCCGCCCGAGCAGCCCCGGATCCAGGCTCTCCGTCACGGGGGGCGCCCAGGGACGTAGTCGTCCCAAGGCCATCTTGTATGGGCGCCCCCACGGATCTCGGTTCAGAGAGCCGAGGAGATCGCGCCAGGCCTGGTCCTTCGCTCGCCTGATGGCCAGCTGCAGGGCGACCACCTTCTCCCGATATCTCCCATACAGCTGGACTGCCAGCACGTCGTCCGTACGTCGTCGTCGACGGGCGCGAGCGTACTGGCGTCGCGCGCGGACGCACGCGGTGCGTAATTCCGCTATTTCGCACGACCACCAGTACACCGCCTTCCTCGGGAAGACCCTGGCCCGGGGCATGGCGACGTCGCAAACCGACGTCATTGCGCCCCGGAACCAACGGGCCTCCCCATTCCCGTCGACTCGCCCGGCCGGTGTTGCTGGCCAGGCCACGACGTGGGCTGCCGCCATCAGAGCGTCCTGGTCGAGGCGCACCTTTTTTTTTTTTTTTTTTTTTTATTTTACGTGGAGGAAATCTGCTCGCCAGACACCCCCGCCCCGCCCGGGGGAGCGGGACGAGGGTAGTGTGGGGTTTGACCCACTAAAACCTCCACGGCGACCTGAGGACGCAGGACCGATCGCTGGCGATCTAACGGGGGAGCCACGGGAACTCTTGAAGAACACTACCGCGGCTCCCCCTCGCCTGGCCGGCCATCAATATGGTAACGATTGCCGGCCGCGTCCCGGGGGGAGATATAATCCTCCCCCCTAAAATCCATTTAAATTCGGCGGCGCGAGGGGTCGCACCCCGCACCGCCCCGACACGGCGACCGCGCGATAGGTGACCAGGGCCCCCGCCCTGATCACAGCGGCCGCCGGGGGGACGACGAGTATATTGGAGGAGGATCACAATTATCCCTCGCCTCCTTCAGGCGACTCGTCATCCCCCACTCCCAACAGTGGACGTCCCCCTCTGTTGGCGGGCGGCGGGCAATGAAACCAGCATGTACTGGTACACCCGCCGCCCGCCTACTCTCAGCTGCCCGGGGTTTCTCGGCGTGGGCGCGCACGCCGTCCCCGGGCACGTCGGGCGGGATCGGTTAGCTCCCGATCCCGCTCGGCAGCCTCCTTCCGCGACATAACCTCCTCGCAGAAAGAGATTGCTGCCGCCCACTTCCCCGGGCCCTCCAGCATGGCCCCAACTAGGCTGGAGAGTGCGAGGTCGTGACCGACTTCCCGTTTTAGGACTCGGCGCAGCGCTGAAAAGGCGGGACATTCCTCCAGCGTGTGCTGCGCCGAGTCCTCCTCCGCGCCACAATGGTGGCACACCGTCGTCGCTTCCCGCCCGATGCGACACAGGTAGACACCGAAGCAGCCATGCCCGGTGAACACCTGCGTCGCTCGGTAGGAGAGCCTGCCATGCCGTCTCTCCCGCCACGAGGTGAAGTGCGGCAGGAGAGCCCCGGGGACGCGCTCGCCGGCGTGGGAGCAAAGCTCGGAACGCCATCTGGCGAGCGCTAGTCGCCGGGCCTGGAGCCCGAAGCCCTCGACCGTCTCTCGCTCCGGCGGGGCCCCTCGAGCACGGCTGGCGATGCTAGTGCGCCTATAAACATAGGCGCGCACCGCCGCCTGAAGCTCGAAGGGAAGTTCTCCCGCCAGAGCAAGCGCCGCCACGGTAGACGTGGTGCGGTAACCTCTTATGAGGCGGATAGCCATCCGCCTCTGCAGCCGGCGCAACAACAGCGTGTTGCGCCGGCTGGTCATCACGTACGGCGCCCATATTGGGGCACCGTATAAGGCCATAGACCGCACCACGCCCAGGTATAGGCGGTGCACCAAATCTCCCGGTCCCCCGAGGTTGGGCAGCAGGCGGCCCAAAGAGGCCGCCGCCTTTTCGACTCGGGGGACGAGACGGTCGAGATGCGCATCGAAGCTCCAGCGGCTGTCGAGGATCAGTCCGAGATATTTCAACTTGGACTTCACCTCGACGCAGGCTTCTCCAACCCGGATCCACGATCTGGCCGGTGGCCGAGACCGAGGCCGTCCGTGGAACCAGACAGCCTCGGCCTTCTCCGGGGCTATTTTCAGCCCCTGATCGCGGATCCTCGCGACGACGGCTGCCACCGCAACCTCTGCTCGTCGGATGGTCCTCTCGAAGGTACTCCCGACGGCGACCACCAACGTGTCGTCCGCGTAGCAGACGAGGGTGGCACCGTCGGGCAGGGAGGCCTTCTCCAGGACCGCGTTGTAACCCAGGTCCCACAGGAGCGGTCCTAAAACGGACCCCTGCGGGACCCCGCGGTCCACTTCCCTCCGTATCATCCCGCAACGGCTCGGGTATTCCACCCACCTGTCCCGCAGGTAGGCTCCGATCACCCGCCTCAGATAGGGAGGCACCTGGTGATCGACGAGGGCCTCCCTAATGGCTGACCAGGGCAGGGTGTTGAACGCATTGACGATGTCAATGGACACCGCCAAGCACACCCCGCCCCTTGCCACGGCATTGTCCGAGAGGGACTTGAGGCGGTCGATTGCGTCGACCGTCGATCGCCCCTCTCGGAAGCCAAACTGGCAGTCCGCCAGATCTGGGCCGTCGCGGGACAGGTGTCTGGAGAGGCGGGCAACAATGATCTTCTCGAAGATCTTGCCCGCCTCATCCAGGAGACAAATGGGCCGGTACGCGGAGGGAGAATCCCCCGGCCTCCCATCCTTCCTCAAGAGGACCATCCGACTTTCTCTCCATAGGTCGGGGAACGTCCCCGACCTCAGGAGCCCAGAGTAGAGGCTCCTCAGCCTCTCCCCCAGGACGCTCGCGGCGAGCAACCAGACCCGGCCGGGGATACCGTCCGGCCCCGGGGCGGTATTCTTGCCCCGGAGCCATTTGACGACCGCGGCCATCTCCTCCGGCGCGACCTCAAGATCCGGGGACCACTCATGTTCCTCTGGCTCAGGGACGGGCCGGGACGCCTCCCCGCTAACGGGGAATAAAGCGTCCACGACCCGCCCGAGCAGCCCCGGATCCAGGCTCTCCGTCACGGGGGGCGCCCAGGGACGCAATCGTCCCAATGCCATCTTGTATGGGCGCCCCCACGGATCTCGGTTTAGAGAGCCGAGGAGATCGCGCCAGGCCTGGTCCTTCGCTCGCCTGATGGCCAGCTGCAGGGCGACCACCTTCTCCCGATATCGCCCGTACAGCTGGGCAGCCAGAACGTCGTCCGTACGTCGTCGTCGACGGGCGCGAGCGTACTGGCGTCGCGCGCGGACGCACTCGGTGCGTAACTCCGCTATCGCGCGCGACCACCAGTACACCGCCTTCCTCGGGAAGACCCTGGCCCGGGGCATGGCTACGTCGCAAATGGACGTCATTGCGCCACGGAACCAATGGGCCTCCCCATTCCCGTCGACTGGCCCGGCCGGTGTTGCTGGCCAGGCCACGACGTGGGCCGCCGCCATCAGAGCGTCCTGGTCGAGGCGCTTCAGCGCCCACCGCGGTCGAGGCGAACCTTCATCGGCGAGGCGACGACGGAGTGTCGATGGTGGGGCGGCGGAGAGGTCGAGAACTATGTATCTGTGGTCAGACAACGTCTCGACCCCTTCCGCCACCCTCCACCCCGTAATACGGCGCGCGGCCTGGGGCGTTGCCCACGAAAGGTCAACGATGGACCCCCCGTTATGCCGCACGCACGTATGGACCGAGCCCGTGTTCAGGAGACGGAGCTCCAGTCCCGCCGCCCAATCCAGCACCTCCCGGCCCCTCGAATCAGTCCCGGGGGAACCCCAAGCCGTGGCCTTGGCATTAAAGTCCCCCAGGACCAGCACCGGACGGGGATGGCAGCGGGAGACGCATCTCCCTACCCCGTCCAGATACTGCTCAAACTCTTCGAGGGACCACCTTGGAGGTGCGTATATCGCCACAACCGCGGTGCCGCCCCAATCGACGGCCACGTATCCCAGGCCGCGCTCGATAAGCGAGCACGGCGTGGACCCCGGCCTCCCAGCCCAAATAATCGCGGCGGAGCCAATCGAGTCCCCCATCCAGTGTGGATGTTTGGGGACCCTGTGCGGCTCCGCCACGACTGCCAACCCGGCACCCCGCTCGGCCAGGCATTGAAACAGGAGATCCTGCGCTCTGGCCGAGCAGTTGAGGTTAACTTGTATTATCGGGCCCGGGGGCCCCATTACACAGCCGTGTCCATCGCCGTCACGGCCGCGGATGCGGTGGCGTCAGGGACTTTAGTGGCCCCATTCGCCCCCGCGGGTGCGGCGGTAGCATCAGGCGGTGCCGCCTTTTCGTTGCTGGCCACGGTGGTCGCTGCCTTGGCCATCGTGGTTTCCTTCCCTTTTTTATTGAATCTGGCAGACGACCTTTGGCCGCCTACCTTGCCTCGCCTCGCACTGACAGGACACGCCCGGCCGCCGAGGCGGTGACCAGAAGGCCTGCCCGCGCCCGCACAAAGCGGACAATTGGGCGTGGCCGTACAGGCTGCCACCTTATGGTCCCGACTGCCGCATCTATAGCAGCAGTCGGACCTATCCTCGGCAGAAGTGCACCGCTGACTGGTGTGGCCAACATCAAGGCAACGGTAACACTGCAGAGGCCGGGCACTCAGGGCCTCCACGGCTGCATGGGTCCAGCCGACGGTTATCCGGCCCGCGACAGCAACCTTGCGAGCGGCCGCGGCAGGACATCGGACCCAGAGGGTGCCCAATCCCGAGGGGGAAGACCGGATTTCGCCGGTATTGATGTCCCCCTCGCTGCACCCGCCCACGCGGGCAACAGCCGCAGCGACCTCCGCCGGCGTGGTCGAATCGACCAGGCCGCGCACCCTAAGGTCTGCTTTTTTGACCGGACGCGCGACCTTTACGCCGGTGCCTGCCAGCGCTTCCGCCACTTTTGTGGCGAGGACGGTGGCCTTGGCGGCCCCATCGGTGCCAGGGACTTCCAAAATTAACCCCCCAGTCACCGCCCTTCGCGGCCTCAGCGAGGCGATGCCAATTTCTGCCAGGTCCACCTTGGACCTGGCAGTGGCCATCGCCTGCGCGTAGGTAATGTCCACGCCAGACGGAACCGTTATGGTAACCGCTGCTGTGCGTGGCGGTCGAGGAGGCAGGGGTGTCTTCCTGGGGGCCGCCGGGACCACCCGTCCTATTTTATGCGCGGCCGCAGTGGCCTTGGCAGCCGCCTTTTTGGCCTTACGGCCAACCACCTGTGACCACGCTTCCTGGGGTGGAGGCGCGGCGGAGCGTGGGGCCAATTCTGCTCGCGGTCGAGCGGGCTCCGTCTGGGCCGCTATAGCCGCTCCAGCTTTCTCACCTTGCTTCTTCTTTTTCGTCTTCCGCCCCACCCTGTCCGAAGACTGTGAGGGGACGGACGGCCCAGGGGCCACCGATCGCAGGGCCGAGTCCGTTCGCGGCGCGAGCTCCCTCCTGAATGACGCCAATTTGGCGTCTATCAGGGCGCCTATTTGCGCCAGAAAATCTGCGGGCGCAGCCGCAGGTGGTGGCGAGGACTTTTCTTGCCCGGAGCGATGGCAATCCCGGGCGACGACGATCGGCGGCGATACTGAGCCCTCTCCCGGGCGCGGTGGCGGAGGCATTGCGGCAGCAGCCGTTCTCGCCTCCACCACCTTGCGGAGCCGGGCCAACTCCGCCTGCAGCTCCGTCATTTGCCCCCTGAGGACGGCATTTTCGGCCTCCAGGACACGCGTGGCGTCGGTAGCTGACCTCACTGCCAGCTCGGTCACCCCCACCCTGCCGTTTAAGGCGGCCACCCTCAGGGCGCGGGCCAAGTTGCCCTTCAGCCCCTTTGACACGCCGGAGATCCTGGCCACCTCATCCAGACTCTCCAATATAGCGGCCGCGACATCCCGCGTCGGACGGTTGCGGAAATTTTCCGCGATATCCGTCTCGTCCGGGAGCGGGACGCTCGACCGCGATGGTCTCGGAACGGGGGCACCCGGGTCGAATATCGCCGCCACCTCCCTTGCCTCGGCCTCCAACTGCGAGGCCTCGGCCAGCCTAAGTTTGGCCTCTGCGAGGCCAACATATTCGCCGGTCGTCGGCGGCCGTCCTCTCTTCCTCGTTGACGACGAGCCCGGGACACTCTGAGATGAGTGGTGGGAGGAGACAGAGATATCTGACTCCTCTCCCTCATCGCACTCACCAAGGCCCGCTGCGGTCCTCTTTGTGCCGCGTGTTGTCGGATGCCTCCGCGACACCGGCTCTGTACATCTTTTGAGGCGCACGATAGGCCCGCGCACCTCCCCCTCACGCTCGTATCCCCCCTCCACGGTTGTTTTTATAAAAGAAGAATCCATAGTTCATCCCACGAGTGTGGTCGGAAAGAAGGTCACCCCGGGCAGAGCCGCCATACCCGGGGAAGGCTAATACACCCGGGGGTCGCCAGGTACCCCGGGGTTGTCCGCTAAAGATTGGTGCACCCACCAACCATAGCTGGCGCTTACTCCAGCTACACCCTCATCACCGCGCAACACTGCTTGGGGCTAGGGATTTTTTAGAGAGGTTGTCATCCTCGCGGCCCGGCCGGTTAAGGCAAGACCCCCGTTCCTGTAAAACATGACCACAGGTTTACGGTATGTGTCCGACTTTAGTTGGCCCCTCACCTCAAGCCACTCCGGCATGGTAGAACCTGCCAGGGAATAAAATCCCCGCCGGCACAGCCTTGAGGATCATTAGGGCACGAAGCCCCCCCACCACGACAAGGTAGCGGACTCGGGGGGGTGGTCGAGGCGCACCTTGACATAACCTTTTTTTTTTTTTTTTTTTTTTATTTTACGTGGAGGAAATCTGCTCGCCAGACACCCCCGCCCCGCCCGGGGGAGCGGGACGAGGGTAGTGTGGGGTTTGACCCACTAAAACCTCCACGGCGACCTGAGGACGCAGAACCGATCGCTGGCGATTCAACGGGGGAGCCACGGGAACTCTTGAAGAACACTACCGCGGCTCCCCCTCGCCTGGCCGGCCATCAGGATGGTAACGATGGCCGGCCGCGTCCCGGGGGGAAATAAAATAAATCCTCCCCCCTAAAATCCAATTAAATTCGGCGGCGCGAGGGGTCGCACCCCGAACCGCCCCGACACGGCGACCGCGCGATAGGTGACCAGGGCCCCCGCCCTGATCACAGCGGCCGCCGGGGGGACGACGAGTATATCGGAGGAGGATCACAGTTAACACTCGCCTCCCTCAGACGACTCGTCCTCCCCCACTCCCAACAGTGGAGGTCCTCCTCTGTTGGCGGGCGGCCGGCAATGAAACCAGCATGTTCTGGTACACCCGCCGCCCGCCTACTCTCAGCTGCCCGGGGTTTCTCGGCGCGGGCGCGCACGCCGTCCCCGGGCACGTCGGGCGGGATCTGTAAGCTCCCGATCTCGCTCGGCAGCCTCCTTCCGCGACATAACCTCCTCGCAGAAAGAGATTGCTGCCGCCCACTTCCCCGGGCCCTCCAGCATGGCCCCAACTAGGCTGGAGAGTGCGAGGTCGTGGCCGACTTCTCGTTTTAGGACTCGGCGCAGCGCTGAAAAGGCGGGACATTCCTCCAGCGTGTGCTGCGCCGAGTCTTCCTCCGCGCCACAGTGGTGGCACACCGTCGTCGCTTCCCGCCCGATGCGACACAGGTAGACACCGAAGCAGCCATGCCCGGTGAACACCTGCGTCGCTCGGTAGGAGAGCCTGCCATGCCGTCTCTCCCGCCACGAGGTGAAGTGTGGCAGGAGAGCCCCGGGAACGCGCTCGCCGGCGTGGGAGCAAAGCTCGGCACGCCATCTGGCGAGCGCTAGTCTCCGGGCCTGGAGCTCGAAGCCCTCGACCGTCTCTCGCTCCGGCGGGGCCCCCCGAGCACGGCTGGCGATGCTCGTGCGCCCATAAACATAGGCGCGCACCGCCGCCTGAAGCTCGAAGGGAAGCTCTCCCGCCAGAGCAAGCGCCGCCACGGTAGACGTGGTGCGGTAACCTCTTATGAGGCGGATGGCCATCCGCCTCTGCAGCCGGCGCAACAACAGCGTGTTGCGCCGGCTGGTCATCACGTACGGCGCCCATATTGGGGCACCGTATAAGGCCATAGACCGCACCACGCCCAGGTATAGGCGGCGCACCAAATCTCCCGGTCCCCCGAGGTTGGGCAGCAGGCGGCCCAAAGAGGCCGCCGCCTTTACCTTTTTTTTTTTTTTATTTTTACGTGGAGGAAATCTGCTCGCCAGACACCCCCGCCCCGCCCGGGGGTGCGGGACGAGGGTAGTGTGGGGTTTGACCCACTAAAACCTCCACGGCGACCTGAGGACGCAGGACCGATCGCTGGCGATTCAACGGGGGAGCCACGGGAACTCTTGAAGAACACTACCGCGGCCCCCCCTCGCCTGGCCGGCCATCAGGATGGTAACGATGGCCGGCCGCGTCCCGGGGGGAAATAAAATAAATCCTCCCCCCTAAAATCCATTTAAATTCGGCGGCGCGAGGGGTCGCACCCCGCACCGCCCCGACACGGCGACCGCGCGATAGGTGACCAGGGCCCCCGCCCTGATCACAGCGGCCGCCGGGGGGACGACGAGTATATTGGAGGAGGATTACAGTTAACCCTCGCCTCCTTCAGGCGACTCGTCATCCCCCACTCCCAACAGTGGAGGTCCTCCTCTGTTGGCGGGCGGCGGGCAATGAAACCAGCATGTTCTGGTACACCCGCCGCCCGCCTACTCTCAGCTGCCCGGGGTTTCTCGGCGTGGGCGCGCACGCCGTCCCCGGGCACGTCGGGCGGGATCTGTAAGCTCCCGATCCCGCTCGGCAGCCTCCTTCCGCGACATAACCTCCTCGCAGAAAGAGATTGCTGCCGCCCACTTCCCCGGGCCCTCCAGCATGGCCCCAACTAGGCTGGAGAGTGCGAGGTCGTGGCCGACTACTCGTTTTAGGACTCGGCGCAGCGCTGAAAAGGCGGGACATTCCTCCAGCGTGTGCTGCGCCGAGTCTTCCTCCGCGCCACAATGGTGGCACACCGTCGTCGCTTCCCGCCCGATGCGACACAGGTAGACACCGAAGCAGCCATGCCCGGTGAACACCTGCGTCGCTCGGTAGGAGAGCCTGCCATGCCGTCTCTCCCGCCACGAGGTGAAGTGCGGCAGGAGAGCCCCGGGGACGCGCTCGCCGGCGTGGGAGCAAAGCTCGGCACGCCATCTGGCGAGCGCTAGTCTCCGGGCCTGGAGCTCGAAGCCCCCGACCGTCTCTCGCTCCGGCGGGGCCCCTCGAGCACGGCTGGCGATGCTTGTGCGCCCATAAACATAGGCGCGCACCGCCGCCTGAAGCTCGAAGGGAAGTTCTCCCGCCAGAGCAAGCGCCGCCACGGTAGACGTGGTGCGGTAACCTCTTATGAGGCGGATGGCCATCCGCCTCTGCAGCCGGCGCAACAACAGCGTGTTGCGCCGGCTGGTCATCACGTACGGCGCCCATATTGGGGCACCGTATAAGGCCATAGACCGCACCACGCCCAGGTATAGGCGGCGCACCAAATCTCCCGGTCCCCCGAGGTTGGGCAGCAGGCGGCCCAAAGAGGCCGCCGCCTTTTCGACTCGGGGGACGAGACGGTCGAGATGCGCATCGAAGCTCCAGCGGCTGTCGAGGATCAGTCCGAGATATTTCAACTCGGACTTCACCTCGACGCAGGCTTCTCCAACCCGGATCCACGATCTGGCCGGTGGCCGAGACCGAGGCCGTCCGTGAAACCAGACAGCCTCGGCCTTCTCCGGGGCTATTTTCAGCCCCAGATCGCGGATCCTCGCGACGACGGCTGCCACCGCAACCTCTGCTCGTCGGATGGTCCTCTCGAAGGTACTCCCGACGGCGACCACCAACGTGTCGTCCGCGTAGCAGACGAGGGTGGCACCGTCGGGCAGGGAGGACTTTTCCAGGACCGCGTTGTAACCCAGGTCCCACAGGAGCGGTCCTAAAACGGACCCCTGCGGGACCCCGCGGTCCACTTCCCTCCTTATCATCCCGTACCGGCCCGGGTATTCAACCCACCTGTCCCGCAGGTAGGCCCCAATCACCCGCCTCAGATAGGGAGGCACCTGGTGATCGACGAGGGCCTCCCTAATGGCGGACCAGGGCAGGGTGTTGAACGCATTGACGATGTCAATGGACACCGCCAAGCACACCCCGCCCCTTGCCACGGCATTGTCCGAGAGGGACTTGAGACGGTCGATAGCGTCGACCGTCGATCGCCCCTCCCGGAAGCCAAACTGGCAGTCCGCCAGATCTGGGCCGTCGCGGGACAGGTGTCTGGAGAGGCGGGCAACAATGATCTTCTCGAAGATCTTGCCCGCCTCATCCAGGAGACAAATGGGCCGGTACGCGGAGGGAGAATCCCCCGGCCTCCCATCCTTCCTCAGGAGGACCATCCGACTTTCTCTCCATAGGTCGGGGAACGTCCCCGACCTCAGGAGCCCAGAGTAGAGGCTCCTCAGCCTCTCGCCCAGGACGCTCGCGGCGAGCAGCCAGACCCGGCCGGGGATACCGTCCGGCCCCGGGGCGGTATTCTTGCCCCGGAGCCATTTGACGACCCCGGCCATCTCCTCCGGCGCGACCTCAAGATCCGGGGACCACTCATGTTCCTCTGGCTCAGGGACAGGCCGGGACGCCTCCCCGCTAACGGGGAATAAAGCGTCCACGACCCGCCCGAGCAGCCCCGGATCCAGGCTCTCCGTCACGGGGGGCGCCCAGGGACGCAATCGTCCCAATGCCATCTTGTATGGGCGCCCCCACGGATCTCGGTTTAGAGAGCCGAGGAGATCGCGCCAGGCCTGGTCCTTCGCTCGCCTGATGGCCAGCTGCAGGGCGACCACCTTCTCCCGATATCGCCCGTACAGCTGGGCAGCCAGAACGTCGTCCGTACGTCGTCGTCGACGGGCGCGAGCGTACTGGCGTCGCGCGCGGACGCACTCGGTGCGTAACTCCGCTATCGCGCGCGACCACCAGTACACCGCCTTCCTCGGGAAGACCCTGGCCCGGGGCATGGCTACGTCGCAAATGGACGTCATTGCGCCACGGAACCAATGGGCCTCCCCATTCCCGTCGACTGGCCCGGCCGGTGTTGCTGGCCAGGCCACGACGTGGGCCGCCGCCATCAGAGCGTCCTGGTCGAGGCGCTTCAGCGCCCACCGCGGTCGAGGCGAACCTTCATCGGCGGGGCGACGACGGAGTGTCGATGGTGGGGCGGCGGAGAGGTCGAGAACTATGTATCTGTGGTCAGACAACGTCTCGACCCCTTCCGCCACCCTCCACCCCGTAATACGGCGCGCGGCCTGGGGCGTTGCCCACGAAAGGTCAACGATGGACCCCCCGTTATGCCGCACGCACGTATGGACCGAGCCCGTGTTCAGGAGACGGAGCTCCAGTCCCGCCGCCCAATCCAGCACCTCCCGGCCCCTCGAATCAGTCCCGGGGGAACCCCAAGCCGTGGCCTTGGCATTAAAGTCCCCCAGGACCAGCACCGGACGGGGATGGCAGCGGGAGACGCATCTCCCTACCCCGTCCAGATACTGCTCAAACTCTTCGAGGGACCACCTTGGAGGTGCGTATATCGCCACAACCGCGGTGCCGCCCCAATCGACGGCCACGTATCCCAGGCCGCACTCGATAAGCGAGCACGGCGGGGACCCCGGCCTCCCAGCCCAAATAATCGCGGCGGAGCCAATCGAGTCCCCCATCCAGTGTGGATGTTTGGGGACCCTGTGCGGCTCCGCCACGACTGCCAACCCGGCACCCCGCTCGGCCAGGCATTGAAACAGGAGATCCTGCGCTCTGGCCGAGCAGTTGAGGTTAACTTGTATTATCGGGCCCGGGGGCCCCATTACACAGCCGTATCCATCGCCGTCACGGCCGCGGATGCGGTGGCGTCAGGGACTTTAGTGGCCCCATTCGCCCCCGCGGGTGCGGTGGTAGCATCAGGCGGTGCCGCCTTTTCGTTGCTGGCCACGGTGGTCGCTGCCTTGGCCATCGTGGTTTCCTTCCCTTTTTTATTGAATCTGGCAGACGACCTTTGGCCGCCTACCTTGCCTCGCCTCGCACTGACAGGACACGCCCGGCCGCCGAGGCGGTGACCAGCAGGCCTGCCCGCGCCCGCACAAAGCGGACAATTGGGCGTGGCCGTACAGGCTGCCACCTTATGGTCCCGACTGCCGCATCTATAGCAGCAGTCGGACCTATCCTCGGCAGAAGTGCACCGCTGACTGGTGTGGCCAACATCAAGGCAACGGTAACACTGCAGAGGCCGGGCACTCAGGGCCTCCACGGCTGCATGGGTCCAGCCGACGGTTATCCGGCCCGCGACAGCAACCTTGCGAGCGGCCGCGGCAGGACATCGGACCCAGAGGGTGCCCAATCCCGAGGGGGAAGCCCGGATTTCGCCGGTATTGATGTCCCCCTCGCTGCACCCGCCCACGCGGGCAACAGCCGCAGCGACCTCCGCCGGCGTGGTCGAATCGACCAGGCCGCGCACCCTAAGGTCAGCTTTTTTGACCGGACGCGCGACCTTTACGCCGGTGCCTGCCAGCGCTTCTGCCACTTTTGTGGCGAGGACGGTGGCCTTGGCGGCCCCATCGGTGCCAGGGACTTCCAAAATTAACCCCCCAGTCACCGCCCTTCGCGGCCTCAGCGAGGCGATGCCAATTTCTGCCAGGTCCACCTTGGACCTGGCAGTGGCCATCGCCTGCGCGTAAGTAATGTCCACGCCAGACGGAACCGTTATGGTAACCGCTGCTGTGCGTGGCGGTCGCGGAGGCAGTGGTGTCTTCCTGGGGGCCGCCGGGACCACCCGTCCTTTTTTATTATTCGCCGCCGCAGTGGCCTTGGCAGCCGCCTTTTTAGCCTTGCGGCCAACCACCTGGGACCACGCCTCCTGGGGCGGAGGCGCGGCAGAGGGTAGCGCCGATTCTGCTCGCGGTCGAGCGGGCTCCGTCTGGGCCGCTATAGCCGCCCCAGCTTTCCCACCTTTCTTCTTCTTCTTCGTCTTCCGCCCCACCCTGTCCGAAGACTGTGAGGGGACGGACGGCCCAGGTGCCACCGATCGCAGGGCCGAGTCCGTTCGCGGCGCGAGCTCCCTCCTGAATGACGCCAATTTGGCGTCTATCAGGGCGCTTATCTGCGCCAGAAAATCTGCGGGCGCAGTCGCATGTGGGGGCGAGGACTTTTCTTGCCCGGAGCGTTGGCAGTCCCGGGCGGCGACGATCGGCGGCGATACTGAGCCCCCTCCCGGGCGCGGCGGCGGAGGCATTGCGGCAGCAGCCGTACTCGCCTCCACCACCTGCCGGAGCCGAGCCACCTCCGCCCGCAGCTCCGTCATTTGCCCCCTGAGGACGGCATTCTCTGCCTCCAGGGCACGCGTGGCGTCGGTAGCTGACCTAACCGCAAGCTCGGACACCCCCACCCTGCCGTTTAAGGCGGCCACCCTTAGGGCGCGGGCCAAATTGCCCTTCAGCCCCTTTGACACGCCGGAGATCCTGGCCACTTCATCCAGGCTCTCCAATATAGCGGCCGCGACATCCCGCGTTGGACGGTTGCGGAAATTTTCCGCTATATCCGTCTCGTCCGGGAGCGGGACGCTCGACCGCGATGGTCTCGGCACGGGGGCTCCCGGGTCGAATATCGCCGCCACCTCCCTTGCCTCGGCCTCCAGCTGCGAAGCCTCGGCCAGCCTAAGTTTGGCCTCTGCGAGAACCTTGACATAACCTTGACATAACCTTGACATAACCTTGACATAACCTTGACATAACCTTTTTTTTTTTTTTTTTTTTATTTTACGTGGAGGAAATCTGCTCGCCAGACACCCCCGCCCCGCCCGGGGGAGCGGGACGAGGGTAGTGTGGTGTTTGACCCACTAAAACCTCCACGGCGACCTGAGGACGCAGGACCGATCGCTGGCGATTCAACGGGGGAGCCACGGGAACTCTTGAAGAACACTACCGCGGCTCCCCCTCGCCTGGCCGGCCATCAAGATGGTAACGATGGCCGGCCGCGTCCCGGGGGGAGATAAATCCTCCCCCCTAAAATCCATTTAAATTCGGCGGCGCGAGGGGTCGCACCCCGCACCGCCCCGACACGGCGACCGCGCGATAGGTGACCAGGGCCCCCGCCCTGATCACAGCGGCCGCCGGGGGGACGACGAGTATACCGGAGGAGGATCACAGTTAACCCTCGCCTCCCTCAGGCGACTCGTCATCCCCCACTCCCAACAGTGGACGTCCTCCTCTGTTGGCGGGCGGCGGGCAATGAAACCAGCATATTCTGGTACACCCGCCGCCCGCCTACTCTCAGCTGCCCGGGGTTTCTCGGCGTGGGCGCGCACGCCGTCCCCGGGCACGTCGGGCGGGATCTGTAAGCTCCCGATCCCGCTCGGCAGCCTCCTTCCGCGACATAACCTCCTCGCAGAAAGAGATTGCTGCCGCCCACTTCCCCGGGCCCTCCAGCATGGCCCCAACTAGGCTGGAGAGTGCAAGGTCGCGACCGACTTCCCGTTTTAGGACTCGACGCAGCGCTGAAAAGGCGGGACATTCCTCCAGCGTGTGCTGCGCCGAGTCTTCCTCCGCGCCACAATGGTGGCACACCGTCGTCGCTTCCCGCCCGATGCGACACAGGTAGACACCGAAGCAGCCATGCCCGGTGAACACCTGCGTCGCTCGGTAGGAGAGCCTGCCATGCCGTCTCTCCCGCCACGAGGTGAAGTGCGGCAGGAGAGCCCCGGGAACGCGCTCGCCGGCGTGGGAGCAAAGCTCGGCACGCCATCTGGCGAGCGCAAGTCGCCGGGCCTGGAGCTCGAAGCCCTCGACCGCCTCTCGCTCCGGCGGGGCCCCTCGAGCACGGCTGGCGATGCTTGTGCGCCCATAAACATAGGCGCGCACCGCCGCCTGAAGCTCGAAGGGAAGTTCTCCCGCCAGAGCAAGCGCCGCCACGGTAGACGTGGTGCGGTATCCTCTTATGAGGCGGATGGCCATCCGCCTCTGCAGCCGGCGCAACAACAGCGTGTTGCGCCGGCTGGTCATCACGTACGGCGCCCATATTGGGGCACCGTATAAGGCCATAGACCGCACCACGCCCAGGTATAGGCGGCGCACCAAATCTCCCGGTCCCCCGAGGTTGGGCAGCAGGCGGCCCAAAGAGGCCGCCGCCTTTTCGACTCGGGGGACGAGACGGTCGAGATGCGCATCGAAGCTCCAGCGGCTGTCGAGGATCAGTCCGAGATATTTCAACTTGGACTTCACCTCGACGCAGGCTCCTCCAACCCGGATCCACGATCTGGCCGGTGGCCGAGACCGAGGCCGTCCGTGGAACCAGACAGCCTCGGCCTTCTCCGGGGCTATTTTCAGCCCCAGATCGCGGATCCTCGCGACGACGGCTGCCACCGCAACCTCTGCTCGTCGGATGGTCCTCTCGAAGGTACTCCCGACGTCGACCACCAGCGTGTCGTCCGCGTAGCAGACGAGGGTGGCACCGTCGGGCAGGGAGGCCTTCTCCAGGACCGCGTTGTAACCCAGGTCCCACAGGAGCGGTCCTAAAACGGACCCCTGCGGGACCCCGCGGTCCACTTCCCTCCGTATCATCCCGCACCGGCCCGGGTATTCAACCCACCTGTCCCGCAGGTAGGCCCCGATCACCCGCCTCAGATAGGGAGGCACCTGGTGATCGACGAGGGCCTCCCTAATGGCGGACCAGGGCAGGGTGTTGAACGCATTGACGATGTCAATGGACACCGCCAAGCACACCCCGCCCCTTGCCACGGCATTGTCCGAGAGGGACTTGAGACGGCCGATAGCGTCGACCGTCGATCGCCCCTCCCGGAAGCCAAACTGGCAGTCCGCCAGATCTGGGCCGTCGCGGGACAGGTGTCTGGAGAGGCGGGCAACAATAATCTTCTCGAAGATCTTGCCCGCCTCATCCAGGAGACAAATGGGCCGGTACGCGGCGGGAGAATCCCCCGGCCTCCCATCCTTCCTCAAGAGGACCATCCGACTTTCTCTCCATAGGTCGGGGAACGTCCCCGACCTCAGGAGCCCAGAGTAGAGGCTCCTCAGCCTCTCGCCCAGGACGCTCGCGGCGAGCAGCCAGACCCGGCCGGGGATACCGTCCGGCCCCGGGGCGGTATTCTTGCCCCGGAGCCATTTGACGACCCCGGCCATCTCCTCCGGCGCGACCTCAAGATCCGGGGACCACTCATGTTCCTCTGGCTCAGGGACAGGCCGGGACGCCTCCCCGCTAACGGGGAATAAAGCGTCCACGACCCGCCCGAGCAGCCCCGGATCCAGGCTCTCCGTCACGGGGGGCGCCCAGGGACGCAATCGTCCCAATGCCATCTTGTATGGGCGCCCCCACGGATCTCGGTTTAGAGAGCCGAGGAGATCGCGCCAGGCCTGGTCCTTCGCTCGCCTGATGGCCAGCTGCAGGGCGACCACCTTCTCCCGATATCGCCCGTACAGCTGGGCAGCCAGAACGACGTCCGTACGTCGTCGTCGACGGGCGCGAGCGTACTGGCGTCGCGCGCGGACGCACTCGGTGCGTAACTCCGCTATCGCGCGCGACCACCAGTACACCGCCTTCCTCGGGAAGACCCTGGCCCGGGGCATGGCTACGTCGCAAATGGACGCCATTGCGCCACGGAACCAATGGGCCTCCCCATTCCCGTCGACTGGCCCGGCCGGTGTTGCTGACCAGGCCACGACGTGGGCCGCCGCCATCAGAGCGTCCTGGTCGAGGCGCTTCAGCGCCCACCGAGGTCGAGGCGAACCTTCATCGGCGGGGCGACGACGGAGTGTCGATGGTGGGGCGGCGGAGAGGTCGAGAACTATGTATCTGTGGTCAGACAACGTCTCGACCCCTTCCGCCACCCTCCACCCCGTAATACGGCGCGCGGCCTGGGGCGTTGCCCACGAAAGGTCAACGATGGACCCCCCGTTATGCCGCACGCACGTATGGACCGAGCCCGTGTTCAGGAGACGGAGCTCCAGTCCCGCCGCCCAATCCAGCACCTCCCGGCCCCTCGAATCAGTCCCGGGGGAACCCCAAGCCGTGGCCTTGGCATTAAAGTCCCCCAGGACCAGCACCGGACGGGGATGGCAGCGGGAGACGCATCTCCCTACCCCGTCCAGATACTGCTCAAACTCTTCGAGGGACCACCTCGGAGGTGCGTATATCGCCACAACCGCGGTGCCGCCCCAATCGACGGCCACGTATCCCAGGCCGCGCTCGATAACCGAGCACGGCGGGGACCCCGGCCTCCCAGCCCAAATAATCGCGGCGGAGCCAATCGAGTCCCCCATCCAGTGTGGATGTTTGGGGACCTTGTGCG
Organism: Megalopta genalis; assembly: GCF_051020955.1. Classification (NCBI taxonomy): domain Eukaryota; kingdom Metazoa; phylum Arthropoda; class Insecta; order Hymenoptera; family Halictidae; genus Megalopta; species Megalopta genalis. The sequence continues at coordinate 3,447,768 of NW_027476091.1, read as the reverse complement.
GCTCCGCCACGACTGCCAACCCGGCACCCCGCTCGGCCAGGCATTGAAACAGGAGATCCTGCGCTCTGGCCGAGCAGTTGAGGTTCACTTGTATTATCGGGCCCGGGGGCCCCATTACACAGCCGTGTCCATCGCCGTCACGGCCGCGCATGCGGTGGCGTCTGGGACTTTAGTGGCCCCATCCGCCCACGCGGGCGCGGCGGTAGCATCAGGCGATGCTACCTTTTCGTTGCTGGCCACGGTGGTCGCCGCCTTGGCCATCGTGGTTTCCCTCCCCTTTTTATTATACCTGGCAGACGGCCGTTGGCCGCCTCCCCTGCCCCGCCCCGCACTGGCAGGGCAAGCCCGGCTGCCGAGGCGGTGACCAGACGGCTTGCCCGCGCCCGCACAAAGCGGACAATTGGGCGTGGCCGTACAGGCTGCCGCCTTATGGTCCCGACTGCCGCATCTATAGCAGCAGTCGGACCTATCCTCGGCAGAAGTGCACCGCTGACTGGTGTGGCCAACACCAAGGCAACGGTAACACTGCAGAGGCCGGGCACTCAGGGCCTCCACGGCTGCCTGGGTCCAGCCGACGGTTATCCGGCCCGCGACAGCAACCTTGCGAGCGGCCGCGGCAGGACATCGGACCCAGAGGGTGCCCAATCCCGAGGGGGAAGACCGGATTTCGCCGGTATTGATGTCCCCCTCGCTGCACCCGCCCACGCGGGCAACAGCCGCAGCGACCTCCGCCGGCGTGGTCGAATCGACCAGGCCGCGCACCCTAAGGTCAGCTTTTTTGACCGGACGCGCGACCTTTACGCCGGTGCCTGCCAGTGCTTCCGCCACTTTTGTGGCGAGGACGGTGGCCTTGGCGGCCCCATCGGTACCAGGGACCTCCAAAATTGACCCCCCAGTCACCGCCCTTCGCGGCCTCAGCGAGGCGATGCCAATTTCTGCCAGGTCCACCTTGGACCTGGCAGTGGCCATCGCCTGCGCGTAAGTAATGTCCACGCCAGAAGGAACCGTTATGGTAACCGCTGCTGTGCGTGGCGGTCGAGGAGGCAGGGGTGTCTTCCTGGGGGCCGCCGGGACCACCCGTCCTTTTTTATTCGCGGCCGCAGTGGCCTTGGCAGCTGCCTTTTTGGCCTTCCGGCCAACCACCTGGGACCACGCCTCCTGGGGTGGAGGCGCGGCGGAGTGTGGGGCCAATTCGGCTCGCGGTCGAGCGGGCTCCGTCTGGGCCGCTTTAGCCGCCCCAGCTTTCCCACCTTTCTTCTTCTTCTTCGCCCTCCGCCCCACCCTGTCCGAAGACTGTGAGGGGACGGACGGCCCAGGTGCCACCGATCGCAGGGCCGAGTCCGTTCGCGGCGCGAGCTCCCTCCTGAATGACGCCAATTTGGCGTCTATCAGGGCGCTTATCTGCGCCAGAAAATCTGCGGGCGCAGTCGCATGTGGGGGCGAGGACTTTTCTTGCCCGGAGCGTTGGCAGTCCCGGGCGGCGACGATCGGCGGCGATACTGAGCCCTCTCCCGGGCGCGGCGGCGGAGGCATTGCGGCAGCAGCCGTACTCGCCTCCACCACCTGCCGGAGCCGAGCCACCTCCGCCCGCAGCTCCGTCATTTGCCCCCTGAGGACGGCATTCTCTGCCTCCAGGGCACGCGTGGCGTCGGTAGCTGACCGAACCGCAAGCTCGGACACCCCCACCCTGCCGTTTAAGGCGGCCACCCTTAGGGCGCGGGCCAAATTGCCCTTCAGCCCCTTTGACACGCCGGAGATCCTGGCCACTTCATCCAGGCTCTCCAATATAGCGGCCGCGACATCCCGCGTTGGACGGTTGCGGAAATTTTCCGCTATATCCGTCTCGTCCGGGAGCGGGACGCTCGACCGCGATGGTCTCGGCACGGGGGCTCCCGGGTCGAATATCGCCGCCACCTCCCTTGCCTCGGCCTCCAGCTGCGAAGCCTCGGCCAGCCTAAGTTTGGCCTCTGCGAGGCCAACATATTCGCCGGTCGTCGGCGGCCGTCCTCTTTTCCTCGCTGACGACGAGCCCGGGACACTCTGCGATGAGTGGTGGGAGGAGACAGAGAAATCTGACTCCTCCCCCTCATCGCACTCACCAAGGCCCGCTGCGGTCCTCTTTTTGCCGCGTGTCGCCGAATGCCTCCGCGACACCGGCTCTGTGCATCTTTTGAGGCGCACGATAGGCCCGCGCACCTCCACCTCACGCTCGTTTCCCCCCTCCCCGGTTGTTTGTGAAAAAGTAGACTCCATACTTAATCCCACGAGTGTGGTCGGAAAGGAGGTCACCCCGGGTAGAGCCGCCATACCCGGGGAAGGCTAATACGCCCGGGGGGTCGCCAGGTACCCCGGGGTTGTCCGCTAACGATTGGTGCACCCACCAACCATAGCTGGCGCTTACTCCAGCTACGCCCTCTTCACCGCGCAACACTGCTTGGGGCTAGGGATTTTTTAGAGAGGTTGTCATCCTCGCGGCCCGGCCGGTTAAGGCAAGACCCCCGTTCCTGTAAAACATGACCACAGGTTTACGGTATGTGTCCGACTTTAGTTGGCCCCTCACCTCAAGCCACTCCGGCATGGTAGAACCTGCCAGGGAATAAATTCCCCGCCGGCACAGCCTTGAGGATCATTAGGGCACGAAGCCCCCCCACCACGACAAGGTAGCGGACTCGGGGGGGAACCTTGACATAACCTTTTTTTTTTTTTTTATTTTACGTGGAGGAAATCTGCTCGCCAGACACCCACGCACCGCCCGGGGGTGCAGGACGAGGGTAGTGTGGGGTTTGACCCACTAAAACCTCCACGGCGACCTGAGGACGCAGGACCGATCGCTGGCGATTCAACGGGGGAGCCACGGGAACTCTTGAAGAACACTACCGCGGCTCCCCCTCGCCTGGCCGGCCATCAAGATGGTAACGATGGCCGACCTCGTCCCGGGGGGAGATAAATCCTCCCCCCTAGAATCCATTTAAATTCGGCGGCGCGAGGGGTCGCACCCCGCACCGCCCCGACACGGCGACCGCGCGATAGATGACCAGGGCCCCCGCCCTGATCACAGCGGCCGCCGGGGGGACGACGAGTATATTGGAGGAGGATCACAGTTAATCCTCGCCTCCTTCAGGCGACTCGTCATCCCCAACTCCCAACAGTGGAGGTCCTCCTCTGTTGGCGGGCGGCGGGCAATGAAACCAGCATGTTCTGGTACACCCGCCGCCCGCCTACTCTCAGCTGCCCGGGGTTTCTCGGCGTGGGCGCGCACGCCGTCCCCGGGCACGTCGGGCGGGATCTGTAAGCTCCCGATCCCGCTCGGCAGCCTCCTTCCGCGACATAACCTCCTCGCAGAAAGAGATTGCTGCCGCCCACTTCCCCGGGCTCTCCAGCATGGCCCCAACTAGGCTGGAGAGTGCGAGGTCGTGGCCGACTTCTCGTTTTAGGATTCGGCGCAGCGCTGAAAAGGCGGGACATTCCTCCAGCGTGTGCTGCGCCGAGTCCTCCTCCGCGCCACAATGGTGGCACACCGTCGTCGCTTCCCGCCCGATGCGACACAGGTAGACACCGAAGCAGCCATGCCCGGTGAACACCTGCGTCGCTCGGTAGGAGAGCCTGCCATGCCGTCTCTCCCGCCACGAGGTGAAGTGCGGCAGGAGAGCCCCGGGGACGCGCTCGCCGGCGTGGGAGCAAAGCACGGCACGCCATCTGGCGAGCGCTAGTCTCCGGGCCTGGAGCTCGAAGCCCTCGACCGTCTCTCGCTCCGGCGGGGACCCCCGAGCACGACTGGCGATGCTAGTGCGCCTGTAAACATAGGCGCGCACCGCCGCCTGAAGCTCGAATGGAAGTTCTCCCGCCAGAGCAAGCGCCGCCACGGTAGGCGTGGTGCGGTAACCTCTTATGAGGCGGATGGCCATCCGCCTCTGCAGCCGGCGCAACAACAGCGTGTTGCGCCGGCTGGTCATCACGTACGGCGCCCATATTGGGGCACCGTATAAGGCCATAGACCGCACCACGCCCAGGTATAGGCGGCGCACCAAATCTCCCGGTCCCCCGAGGTTGGGCAGCAGGCGGCCCAAAGTGGCCGCCGCCTTTTCGACTCGGGGGACGAGACGGTCGAGATGCGCATCGAAGCTCCAGCGGCTGTCGAGGATCAGTCCGAGATATTTCAACTCGGACTTCACCTCTACGCAGGCTTCTCCAACCCGGATCCACGATCTGGCCGGTGGCCGAGACCGTGGCCGTCCGTGAAACCAGACAGCCTCGGCCTTCTCCGGGGCTATTTTCAGCCCCAGATCGCGGATCCTCGCGACGACGGCTGCCACCGCAACCTCTGCTCGTCGGATGGTCCTCTCGAAGGTACTCCCGACGGCGACCACCAACGTGTCGTCCGCGTAGCAGACGAGGGTGGCACCGTCGGGCAGGGAGGCCTTTTCCAGGACCGCGTTGTAACCCAGGTCCCACAGGAGCGGTCCTAACACGGACCCCTGCGGGACCCCGCGGTCCACTTCCCTCCGTATCATCCCGCACCGGCCCGGGTATTCAACCCACCTGTCCCGCAGGTAGGCCCCGATCACCCGCCTCAGATAGGGAGGCACCTGGTGATCGACGAGGGCCCCCCTGATGGCGGACCAGGGCAGGGTGTTGAACGCATTGACAATGTCAATGGACACCGCCAAGCACACCCCGCCCCTTGCCACGGCATTGTCCGAGAGGGACTTGAGACGGTCGATAGCGTCGACCGTCGATCGCCCCTCCCGGAAGCCAAACTGGCAGTCCGCTAGATCGGGGCCGTCGCGGGACAGGTGTCTGGAGAGGCGGGCAACAATGATCTTCTCGAAGATCTTGCCCGCCTCATCCAGGAGACAAATGGGCCGGTACGCGGAGGGAGAATCCCCCGGCCTCCCATCCTTCCTCAAGAGGACCATCCGACTTTCTCTCCATAGGTCGGGGAACGTCCCCGACCTCAGGAGCCCAGAGTAGAGGCTCCTCAGCCTCTCCCCCAGGACGCTCGTGGCGAGCAACCAGACCCGGCCGGGGATACCGTCCGGCCCCGGGGCGGTATTCTTGCCCCGGAGCCATTTGACGACCCCGGCCATCTCCTCCGGCGCGACCTCAAGATCCGGGGACCACTCATGTTCCTCTGGCTCAGGGACGGGCCGGGACGCCTCCCCGCTAACGGGGAATAAAGCGTCCACGACCCGCCCGAGCAGCCCCGGATCCAGGCTCTCCGTCACGGGGGGCGCCCAGGGACGTAATCGTCCCAATGCCATCTTGTATGGGCGCCCCCACGGATCTCGGTTCAGAGAGCCGATGAGATCGCGCCAGGCCTGGTCCTTCGCTCGCCTGATGGCCAGCTGCAGGGCGACCACCTTCTTCCGATATAGCTCGTACAGCTGGGCAGCCAGCACGTCGTCCGTACGCCGTCGTCGACGGGCGCGAGCGTACTGGCGTCGCGCGCGGACGCACTCGGTGCGTAATTCAGCTATCGCACGCGACCACCAGTACACAGCCTTCCTCGGGAAGACCCTGGCCCGGGGCATGGCGACGTCGCAAACCGACGTCATTGCGCCCCGGAACCAACGGGCCTCCCCATTCCCGTCGACTGGCCCGGCCGGTGTTGCTGGCCAGGCCACGACGTGGGCTGCCGCCATCAGAGCGTCCTGGTCGAGGCGCTTCAGCGCCCACCGCGGTTGAGGCGATCCTTCATCAGCGGGGCGACGACGGGGTGTCGATGGTGGGGCGGCGGAGAGGTCGAGAATTATGTATCTGTGGTCAGACAACGTCTCGACCCCCTCCGCCACACTCCACCCCGTAATTCGGCGCGCGGCCGGGGGCGTTGCCCACGAAAGGTCAACGATGGACCCCCCGTTATGCCGCACGCACGTATGGACCGAGCCCGTATTCAGGAGACGGAGCTCCAGTCCCGCCGCCCAATCCAGCACCTCCCGGCCCCTCGAGTCAGTCCCGGGGGAACCCCAAGCCGTGGCCTTGGCATTGAAGTCCCCCAGGACCAGCACCGGACGGGGATGGCAGCGGGAGACGCATCTCCCTACCCCGTCCAGATACTGCTCAAACTCTTCGAGGGACCACCTTGGAGGTGCGTATATCGCCACAACCGCGGTTCCGCCCCAATCAACGGCCACGTATCCCAGGCCGCGCTCGATAACCGAGCACGGCGGGGACCCCGACCTCCCAGCCCAAATAATCGCGGCGGAGCCAATCGAGTCCCCCATCCAGTGTGGATGTTTGGGGACCCTGTGCGGCTCCGCCACGACTGCCAACCCGGCACCCCGCTCGGCCAGGCATTGAAACAGGAGATCCTGCGCTCTGGCCGAGCAGTTGAGGTTAACTTGTATTATCGGGCCCGGGGGCCCCATTACACAGCCGTGTCCATCGCCGTCACGGCCGCGGGTGCGGTGGCGTCTGGGACTTTAGTGGCCCCATTCGCCCCCGCGGGTGCGGCGGTAGCATCAGACGGTGCCGCCTTTTCCTTGCTGGCCACGGTGGTCGCTGCCTTGGTCATCGTGGTTTCCTTCCTCTTTTTATTAAATCTGGCAGACGGGCTTTGGCCGCCTCCCTTGCCTCGCCCCGCACTAGCAGGACATGCCCGGCTGCCGAGGCGGTGACCAGGCGGCTTGCCCGCGCCCGCACAAAGGGGACAATTGGGCGTGGCCGTACAGGCTGCCACCTTATGGTCCCGACTGCCGCATCTATAGCAGCAGTCGGACCTATCCTCGGCCGAAGTGCACCGCTGACTGGTGTGGCCAACACCAAGGCAACGGTAACACTGCAGAGGCCGGGCACTCAGGGCCTCCACGGCCGCCTGGGTCCAGCCGACGGTTATCCGGCCCGCGATAGCAACCTTGCGAGCGGCCGCGGCAGGACATCGGACCCAGAGGGTGCCCAATCCCGAGGGGGAAGCCCGGATTTCGCCGGTATTGATGTCCCCCTCGCTGCACCCGCCCACGCGGGCAACAGCCGCAGCGACCTCCGCCGGCGTGGTCGAATCGACCAGGCCGCGCACCCTAAGGTCAGCTTTTTTGACCGGACGCGCGACCTTTACGCCGGTGCCTGCCAGCGCTTCCGCCACTTTTGTGGCGAGGACGGTGGCCTTGGCGGCCCCATCGGTGCCAGGGACCTCCAAAATTAACCCCCCAGTCACCGCCCTTCGCGGCCTCAGCGAGGCGATGCCAATTTCTGCCAGGTCCACCTTGGACCTGGCAGTGGCCATCGCCTGCGCGTAAGTAATGTCCACGCCAGACGGAACCGTTATGGTAACCGCTGCTGTGCGTGGCGGTCGAGGAGGCAGGGGTGTCTTCCTGGGGGCCGCCGGGACCACCCGTCCTTTTTTTTTTATTCGCGGCCGCAGTGGCCTTGGCAGCCGCCTTTTTGGCCTTCCGGCCAACCACCTGGGACCACGCCTCCTGGGGTGGAGGCGCGGCGGAGTGTGGGGCCAATTCGGCTCGCGGTCGAGCGGGCTCCGTCTGGGCCGCTTTAGCCGCCCCAGCTTTCCCACCTTTCTTCTTCTTCTTCGCCCTCCGCCCCACCCTGTCCGAAGACTGTGAGGGGACGGACGGCCCAGGGGCCACCGATCGCAGGGCCGAGTCCGTTCGCGGCGCGAGCTCCTTCCTGAATGACGCCAATTTGGCGTCTATCAGGGCGCCTATTTGCGCCAGAAAATCTGCGGGCGCAGCCGCAGGCGGTGGCGTGGACTTTTCTTGCCAGGAGCGATGGCAATCCCGGGCGCCGACGATCGGCGGCGATACTGAGCCCTCTCCCGGGCGCGGTGGCGGAGGCATTGCGGCAGCAGCCGTTCTCGCCTCCACCACCTGCCGGAGCCGTGCCACCTCCGCCTGCAGCTCCGTCATTTGTCCCCTGAGGACGGCATTTTCGGCCTCCAGGACACGCGTGGCGTCGGTTGCTGACCTCACTGCCAGCTCCGACACCCCTACCCTGCCGTTTAAGGCGGCCACCCTCAGGGCGCGGGCCAAGTTGCCCTTCAGCCCCTTCGAAACGCCGGAGATCCTGGCCACCTCATCCAGGCTCTCCAATATAGCGGCCGCGACATCCCGCGTCGGACGGTTGCGGAAATTTTCCGCGATATCCGTCTCGTCCGGGAGCGGGACGCTCGACCGCGATGGTCTCGGCACAGGGGCTCCCGGGTCGAATATCGCCGCCACCTCCCTTGCCTCGGCCTCCAGCTGCGAAGCTTCGGCCAACCTAAGTTTGGCCTCTGCGAGGCCAACATATTCGCCGGTCGTCGGCGGCCGTCCTCTCTTCCTCGCTGACGACGAGCCCGGGACACTCTGCGATGAGTGGTGGGAGGAGACAGAGAAATCTGACTCCTCCCCCTCATCGCACTCACCAAGGCCCGCTGCGGTCCTCTTTTTGCCGCGTGTTGCAGAGTGCCTCCGCGACACCGGCTCTGTACATCTTTTGAGGCGCACGATAGGCCCGCGCACCTCCACCTCACGCTCGTTTCCCCCCTCCCCGGTTATTTGTGAAAAAGAATCCATAATTGGTCCCACGAGTGTGGTCGGAAAGAAGGTCACCCCGGGCAGAGCCGCCATACCCGGGGAAGGCTAATACACCCGGGGGTCGCCAGGTACCCCGGGGTTGTCCGCTAAAGATTGGTGCACCCACCAACCATAGCTGGCGCTTACTCCAGCTACACCCTCATCACCGCGCAACACTGCTTGGGGCTAGGGATTTTTTAGAGAGGTTGTCATCCTCGCGGCCCGGCCGGTTAAGGCAAGACCCCCGTTCCTGTAAAACATGACCACAGGTTTACGGTATGTGTCCGACTTTAGTTGACCCCTCACCTCAAGCCACTCCGGCATGGTAGAACCTGCCAGGGAATAAATTCCCCGCCGGCACAGCCTTGAGGATCATTAGGGCACGAAGCCCCCCCACCACGACAAGGTAGCGGACACGGGGGGGAACCTTGACATAACCTTTTTTTTTTTTTTTTTTTTTTTTTATTTTACGTGAAGGAAATCTGCTCGCCAGACACCCCCGCCCCGCCCGGGGGAGCGGGACGAGGGTAGTGTGGGGTTTGACCCACTAAAACCTCCACGGCGACCTGAGGACGCAGGACCGATCGCTGGCGATTCAACGGGGGAGCCACGGGAACTCTTGAAGAACACTACCGCGGCTCCCCCTCGCCTGGCCGGCCAACAGGATGGTAACGTTGGCCGGCCGCGTCCCGGGGGTAGATAAATACTCCCCCCTAAAATCCAGTTAAATTCGGCGGCGCGAGGGGTCGCACCCCGCACCGCCCCGACACGGCGACCGCGTGATAGGTGACCAGAGCCCCCGCCCTGATCACAGCGGCCGCCGGGGGGACGACGAGTATGTTGGAGGAGGATCACAATTAGCCCTCGCCTCCTTCAGGCGACTCGTCATCCCCCACTCCCAACAGTGGACGTCCTCCTATGTTGGCGGGCGGCGGGCAATGAAACCAGTATATTCTGGTACACCCGCCGCCCGCCTACTCTCAGCTGCCCGGGGTTTCTCGGCGTGGGCGCGCACGCCGTCCCCGGGCACGTCGGGCGGGATCTGTAAGCTCCCGATCCCGCTCGGCAGCCTCCTTCCGCGACATAACCTCCTCGCAGAAAGAGATTGCTGCCGCCCACTTCCCCGGGCCCTCCAGCATGGCCCCAACTAGGCTGGAGAGTGCGAGGTCGTGGCCGACTTCTCGTTTTAGGACTCGGCGCAGCGCTGAAAAGGCGGGACATTCCTCCAGCGTGTGCTGCGCCGAGTCTTCCTCCGCGCCACAATGGTGGCACACCGTCGTCGCTTCCCGCCCGATGCGACACAGGTAGACACCGAAGCAGCCATGCCCGGTGAACACCTGCGTCGCTCGGTAGGAGAGCCTGCCATGCCGTCTCTCCCGCCACGAGGTGAAGTGCGGCAGGAGAGCCCCAGGGACGCGCTCGCCGGCGTGGGAGCAAAGCTCGGCACGCCATCTGGCGAGCGCTAGTCGCCGGGCCTGGAGCTCGAAGCCCTCGACCGTCTCTCGCTCCGGCGGGGACCCCCGAGCACGGCTGGCGATGCTAGTGCGCCCATAAACATAGGCGCGCACCGCCGCCTGAAGCTCGAAGGGAAGTTCTCCCGCCAGAGCAAGCGCCGCCACGGTAGACGTGGTGCGGTAACCTCTTATGAGGCGGATGGCCATCCGCCTCTGCAGCCGGCGCAACAACAGCGTGTTGCGCCGGCTGGTCATCACGTACGGCGCCCAGATTGGGGCACCGTATAAGGCCATAGACCGCACCACGCCCAGGTATAGGCGGCGCACCAAATCTCCCGGTCCCCCGAGGTTGGGCAGCAGGCGGCCCAAAGAGGCCGCCGCCTTTTCGACTCGGGGGACGAGACGGTCGAGATGCGCATCGAAGCTCCAGCGGCTGTCGAGGATCAGCCCGAGATATTTCAACTCGGACTTCACCTCGACGCAGGCTTCCCCAACCCGGATCCACGATCTGGCCGGTGGCCGAGACCGAGGCCGACCGTAGAACCAGACAGCCTCGGCCTTCTCCGGGGCTATTTTGAGCCCCAGATCGCGGATCCTCGCGACGACGGCTGCCACCGCAACCTCTGCTCGTCGGATGGTCCTCTCGAAGGTACTCCCGACGGCGACCACCAACGTGTCGTCCGCGTAGCAGACGAGGCTGGCACCGTCGGGCAGGGAGGCCTTCTCCAGGACCGCGATGTAACCCAGGTCCCACAGGAGCGGTCCTAAAACGGACCCCTGCGGGACCCCGCGGTCCACTTCCCTCCGTATCATCCCGCACCGGCCCGGGTATTCAACCCACCTGTCCCGCAGGTAGGCCCCGATCACCCGCCTCAGATAGGGAGGCACCTGGTGATCGACGAGGGCCTCCCTAATGGCGGACCAGGGCAGGGTGTTGAACGCATTGACGATGTCAATGGACACCGCCAAGCACACCCCGCCCCTTGCCACGGCATTGTCCGAGAGGGACTTGAGGCGGTCGATTGCGTCGACCGTCGATCGCCCCTCCCGGAAGCCAAACTGGCAGTCCGCTAGATCGGGGCCGTCGCGGGACAGGTGTCTGGAGAGGCGGGCAACAATGATCTTCTCGAAGATCTTGCCCGCCTCATCCAGGAGACAAATGGGCCGGTACGCGGAGGGAGAATCCCCCGGCCCCCCATCCTTCCTCAAGAGGACCATCCGACTTTCTCTCCATAGGTCGGGGAACGTCCCCGACCTCAGGAGCCCAGAGTAGAGGCTCCTCAGCCTCTCCCCCAGGACGCTCGCGGCGAGCAACCAGACCCGGCCGGGGATACCGTCCGGCCCCGGGGCGGTATTCTTGCCCCGGAGCCATTTGACGACCGCGGCCATCTCCTCCGGCGCGACCTCAAGATCCGGGGACCACTCATGTTCCTCTGGCTCAGGGACGGGCCGGGACGCCGCTCCGCTAACGGGGAATAAAGCGTCCACGACCCGCCCGAGCAGCCCCGGATCCAGGCTCTCCGTCACGGGGGGCGCCCAGGGACGTAATCGTCCCAATGCCATCTTGTATGGGCGCCCCCACGGATCTCGGTTCAGAGAGCCGAGGAGATCGCGCCAGGCCTGGTCCTTTGCCTGCCTGATGGCCAGCTGCAGGGCGACCACCTTCTCCCGATATAGCCCGTACAGCTGGGCAGCCAGCACGTCGTCCGTTCGTCGTCGTCGACGGGCGCGAGCGCACTGGCGTCGCGCGTGGACGCACTCGGTGCGTAATTCCGCTATTTCCCGCGACCACCAGTACACCGCCTTCCTCGGGAAGACCCTGGCCCGGGGCATGGCGACGTCGCAAATCGACGTCATTGCGCCCCGGAACCAATGGGCCTCCCCATTCCCGTCGACTGGCCCGGCCGGTGTTGCTGGCCAGGCCACGACGTGGGCTGCCGCCATCAGAGCGTCCTGGTCGAGGCGCTTCAGCGCCCACCGCGGTTGAGGCGAACCCTCATCGGCGGGGCGACGACGGGGTGTCGATGGTGGAGCGGCGGAGAGGTCGAGAACTATGTATCTGTGGTCAGACAACGTCTCGACTCCTTCCGCCACCCTCCACCCCGTAATACGGCGCGCGGCCGGGGGCGTTGCCCACGAAAGGTCAACGATGGACCCCCCGTTATGCCGCACGCACGTATGGACCGAGCCCGTGTTCAGGAGACGGAACTCCAGTCCCGCCGCCCAATCCTGCACCTCCCGGCCCCTCGAGTCAGTCCCGGGGGAACCCCAAGCCGTGGCCTTGGCATTGAAGTCCCCCAGGACCAGCACGGGACGGGGATGGCAGCGGGAGACGCATCTCCCTACACCGTCCAGATACTGCTCAAACTCTTCGAGGGACCACCTTGGAGGTGCGTATATCGCCACAACCGCGGTGCCGCCCCAATCAACGGCCACGTATCCCAGGCCGCGCTCGATAAGCGAGCACGGCGGGGACCCCGGCCTCCCAGCCCAAATAACCGCGGCGGAGCCAATCGAGTCCCCCATCCAGTGTGGATGTTTGGGCACCCTGTGCGGCTCCGCCACGACTGCCAACCCGGCACCCCGCTCGGCCAGGCATTGAAACAGGAGATCCTGCGCTCTGGCCGAGCAGTTGAGGTTAACTTGTATTATCGGGCCCGGGGGCCCCATTACACAGCCGTGTCCATCGCCGTCACGGCCGCGGATGCGGTGGCGTCTGGGACTTTAGTGGCCCCATCCGCCCACGCGGGCGCGGCGGTAGCATCAGGCGGTGCCGCCTTTTCGTTGCTGGCCACGGTGGTCGCTGCCTTGGCCATCGTGGTTTCCTTCCCTTTTTTATTGAATCTGGCAGACGACCTTTGGCCGCCTACCTTGCCTCGCCTCGCACTGACAGGACACGCCCGGCCGCCGAGGCGGTGACCAGAAGGCCTGCCCGCGCCCGCACAAAGCGGACAATTGGGCGTGGCCGTACAGGCTGCCACCTTATGGTCCCGACTGCCGCATCTATAGCAGCAGTCGGACCTATCCTCGGCAGAAGTGCACCGCTGACTGGTGTGGCCAGCATCAAGGCAACGGTAACACTGCAGAGGCCGGGCACTCAGGGCCTCCACGGCTGCATGGGTCCAGCCGACGGTTATCCGGCCCGCGACAGCAACCTTGCGAGCGGCCGCGGCAGGACATCGGACCCAGAGGGTGCCCAATCCCGAGGGGGAAGACCGGATTTCGCCGGTATTGATGTCCCCCTCGCTGCACCCGCCCACGCGGGCAACAGCCGCAGCGACCTCCGCCGGCGTGGTCGAATCGACCAGGCCGCGCACCCTAAGGTCAGCTTTTTTGACCGGACGCGCGACCTTTACGCCGGTGCCTGCCAGCGCTTCCGCCACTTTTGTGGCGAGGACGGTGGCCTTGGCGGCCCCATCGGTGCCAGGGACTTCCAAAATTAACCCCCCAGTCACCGCCCTTCGCGGCCTCAGCGAGGCGATGCCAATTTCTGCCAGGTCCACCTTGGACCTGGCAGTGGCCATCGCCTGCGCGTAAGTAATGTCCACGCCAGACGGAACCGTTATGGTAACCGCTGCTGTGCGTGGCGGTCGCGGAGGCAGGGGTGTCTTCCTGGGGGCCGCCGGGACCACCCGTCCTTTTTTATTATTCGCCGCCGCAGTGGCCTTGGCAGCCGCCTTTTTAGCCTTGCGGCCAACCACCTGGGACCACGCCTCCTGGGGCGGAGGCGCGGCAGAGGGTAGCGCCGATTCTGCTCGCGGTCGAGCGGGCTCCGTCTGGGCCGCTATAGCCGCCCCAGCTTTCCCACCTTTCTTCTTCTTCTTCGTCTTCCGCCCCACCCTGTCCGAAGACTGTGAGGGGACGGACGGCCCAGGTGCCACCGATCGCAGGGCCGAGTCCGTTCGCGGCGCGAGCTCCCTCCTGAATGACGCCAATTTGGCGTCTATCAGGGCGCTTATCTGCGCCAGAAATTCTGCGGGCGCAGTCGCATGTGGGGGCGAGGACTTTTCTTGCCCGGAGCGTTGGCAGTCCCGGGCGGCGACGATCGGCGGCGATACTGAGCCCTCTCCCGGGCGCGGCGGCGGAGGCATTGCGGCAGCAGCCGTACTCGCCTCCACCACCTGCCGGAGCCGAGCCACCTCCGCCCGCAGCTCCGTCATTTGCCCCCTGAGGACGGCATTCTCTGCCTCCAGGGCACGCGTGGCGTCGGTAGCTGACCTAACCGCAAGCTCGGACACCCCCACCCTGCCGTTTAAGGCGGCCACCCTTAGGGCGCGGGCCAAATTGCCCTTCAGCCCCTTTGACACGCCGGAGATCCTGGCCACTTCATCCAGGCTCTCCAATATAGCGGCCGCGACATCCCGCGTCGGACGGTTGCGGAAATTTTCCGCGATATCCGTCTCGTCCGGGAGCGGGACGCTCGACCGCGATGGTCTCGGCACGGGGGCTCCCGGGTCGAATATCGCCGCCACCTCCCTTGCCTCGGCCTCCAGCTGCGAAGCCTCGGCCAGCCTAAGTTTGGCCTCTGCGAGGCCAACATATTCGCCGGTCGTCGGCGGCCGTCCTCTTTTCCTCGCTGACGACGAGCCCGGGACACTCTGCGATGAGTGGTGGGAGGAGACAGAGAAATCTGACTCCTCCCCCTCATCGCACTCACCAAGGTCCGCTGCGGTCCTCTTTTTGCCGCGTGTAGCCGAATGCCTCCGCGACACCGGCTCTGTGCATCTTTTGAGGCGCACGATAGGTCCGCGCACCTCCACCTCACGCTCGTTTCCCCCCTCCCCGGTTGTTTGTGAAAAAGAATCCATAATTGGTCCCACGAGTGTGGTCGGAAAGAAGGTCACCCCGGGCAGAGCCGCCATACCCGGGGAAGGCTAATACACCCGGGGGTCGCCAGGTACCCCGGGGTTGTCCGCTAACGATTGGTGCACCCACCAACCATAGCTGGCGCTTACTCCAGCTGCACCCTCATCACCGCGCAACACTGCTTGGGGCTAGGGATTTTTTAGAGAGGTTGTCATCCTCGCGGCCCGGCCGGTTAAGGCAAGACCCCCGTTCCTGTAAAACATGACCACAGGTTTACGGTATGTGTCCGACTTTAGTTGGCCCCTCACCTCAAGCCACTCCGGCATGGTAGAACCTGCCAGGGAATGAATTCCCCGCCGGCACAGCCTTGAGGATCATTAGGGCACGAAGCCCCCCCACCACGACAAGGTAGCGGACACGGGGGGGAACCTTGACATAACCTTTTTTTTTTTTTTTTTATTTTACGTGGAGGAAATCTGCTCGCCAGACACCCCCGCCCCGCCCGGGGGAGCGGGACGAGGGTAGTGTGGGGATTGACCCACTAAAACCTCCACGGCGACCTGAGGACGCAGGACCGATCGCTGGCGATTCTACGGGGGAGCCACGGGAACTCTTGAAGAACACTACCGCGGCTCCCCCTCGCCTGGCCGGCCATCAAGATGGTAACGATGGCCGGCCGCGTCCCAGGGGGAGATAAATCCTCCACCCTAAAATCCATTTACATTCGGCAGCGCGAGGGGTCGCACCCCGAACCGCCCCGACACGGCGACCGCGCGATAGGTGACCAGGGCCCCCGCCCTGATCACAGCGGCCGCCGGGGGGATGACGAGTATATTGGAGGAGGATCACAGTTAAACCTCGCCTCCTTCAGGCGACTCGTCATCCCCCACTCCCTACAGTGGACGTCCTCCTCTGTTGGCGGGCGGCGGGCAATGAAACCAGCATGTTCTGGTACACCCGCCGCCCGCCTACTCTCAGCTGCCCGGGGTTTCTCGGCGTGGGCGCGCACGCCGTCCCCGGGCACGTCGGGCGGGATCTGTAAGCTCCCGATCCAGCTCGGCAGCCTCCTTCCGCGACATAACCTCCTCGCAGAAAGAGATTGCTGCCGCCCACTTCCTCGGGCTCTCCAGCATGGCCCCAACTAGGCTGGAGAGTGCGAGGTCGTGGCCGACTTCTCGCTTTAAGACTCGGCGCAGCGCTGAAAAGGCGGGACATTCCTCCAGCGTGTGCTGCGCCGAGTCTTCCTCCGCGCCACAGTGGTGGCACACCGTCGTCGCTTCCCGCCCGATGCGACACAGGTAGACACCGAAGCAGCCATGCCCGGTGAACACCTGCGTCGCTCGGTAGGAGAGCCTGCCATGCCGTCTCTCCCGCCACGAGGTGAAGTGCGGCAGGAGAGCCCCGGGAACGCGCTCGCCGGCGTGGGAGCAAAGCTCGGCACGCCATCTGGCGAGCGCTAGTCTCCGGGCCTGGAGCTCGAAGCCCTCGACCGTCTCTCGCTCCGGCGGGGCCCCTCGAGCACGGCTGGCGATGCTTGTGCGCCCATAAACATAGGCGCGCACCGCCGCCTGAAGCTCGAAGGGAAGTTCTCCCGCCAGAGCAAGCGCCGCCACGGTAGACGTGGTGCGGTAACCTCTTATGAGGCGGATGGCCATCCGCCTCTGCAGCCGGCGCAACAACAGCGTGTTGCGCCGGCTGGTCATCACGTACGGCGCCCAGATTGGGGCACCGTATAAGGCCATAGACCGCACCACGCCCAGGTATAGGCGGCGCACCAAATCTCCCGGTCCCCCGAGGTTGGGCAGCAGGCGGCCCAAAGAGGCCGCCGCCTTTTCGACTCGGGGGACGAGACGGTCGAGATGCGCACCGAAGCTCCAGCGGCTGTCGAGGATCAGTCCGAGATATTTCAACTCGGACTTCACCTCGACGCAGGCTTCTCCAACCCGGATCCACGATCTGGCCGGTGGCCGAGACCGAGGCCGTCCGTGAAACCAGACAGCCTCGGCCCTCTCCGGGGCTATTTTCAGCCCCAGATCGCGGATCCTCGCGACGACGGCTGCCACCGCAACCTCTGCTCGTCGGATGGTCCTCTCGAAGGTACTCCCGACGGCGACCACCAACGTGTCGTCCGCGTAGCAGACGAGGGTGGCACCGTCGGGCAGGGAGGCCTTCTCCAGGACCGCGTTGTAACCCAGGTCCCACAGGAGCGGTCCTAAAACGGACCCCTGCGGGACCCCGCGGTCCACTTCCCTCCGTATCATCCCGCACCGGCCCGGGTATTCAACCCACCTGTCCCGCAGGTAGGCCCCGATCACCCGCCTCAGATAGGGAGGCACCTGGTGATCGACGAGGGCCTCCCTAATGGCGGACCAGGGCAGGGTGTTGAACGCATTGACGATGTCAATGGACACCGCCAAGCACACCCCGCCCCTTGCCACGGCATTGTCCGAGAGGGACTTGAGACGGTCGATAGCGTCGACCGTCGATCGCCCCTCCCGGAAGCCAAACTGGCAGTCCGCCAGATCTGGGCCGTCGCGGGACAGGTGTTTGGAGAGGCGGGCAACAATGATCTTCTCGAAGATCTTGCCCGCCTCATCCAGGAGACAAATGGGCCGGTACGCGGAGGAACCTTGACATAACCTTTTTTTTTTTTTTTTTTTTTTTTTTTACGTGGAAGAAATCTGCTCGCCAGACACCCCCGCCCCGCCCGGGGGAGCGGGCCGAGGGTAGTGTGGGGATTGACCCACTAAAACCTCCACGGCGACCTGAGGACGCTATGCCGATCGCTGGCGATTCAACGGGGGAGCCACGGGAACTCTTGAAGAACACTACCGCGGCTCCCCCTCGCATGGCCGGACATCAGGATGGTAACGATGGCCGGCCGCGTCCCGGGGGGAAATAAAATAAATCCTCCCCCCTAAAATCCATTTAAATTCGGCGGCGCGAGGGGTCGCACCCCGCACCGCCCCGACACGGCGACCGCGCGATAGGTGACCAGGGCCCCCGCCCTGATCACAGCGGCCGCCGGGGGGACGACGAGTATACCGGAGGAGGATTACAATTAGTCCTCGCCTCCTTCAGGCGACTCGCCATCCCCCACTCCCAACAGTGGACGTCCTCCTCTGTTGGCGGGCGGCGGGCAATGAAACCAGCATATTCTGGTACACCCGCCGCCCGCCTACTCTCAGCTGCCCGGGGTTTCTCGGCGTGGGCGTGCACGCCGTCCCCGGGAACGTCGGGCGGGATCTGTAAGCTCCCGATCCCTCTCGGCAGCCTCCTTCCGCGACATAACCTCCTCGCAGAAAGAGATTGCTGCCGCCCACTTCCCCGGGCCCTCCAGCATGGCCCCAACCAGGCTGGAGAGTGCGAGGTCGTGGCCGACTTCTCGTTTTAGGACTCGGCGCAGCGCTGAAAAGGCGGGACATTCCTCCAGCGTGTGCTGCGCCGAGTCTTCCTCCGCGCCACAATGGTGGCACACCGTCGTCGCTTCCCGCCCGATGCGACACAGGTAGACACCGAAGCAGCCATGCCCGGTGAACACCTGCGTCGCTCGGTAGGAAAGCCTGCCATGCCGTCTCTCCCGCCACGAGGTGAAGTGCGGCAGGAGAGCCCCGGGGACGCGCTCGCCGGCGTGGGAGCAAAGCTCGGCACGCCATCTGGCGAGCGCTAGTCGCCGGGCCTGGAGCTCGAAGCCCTCGACCGCCTCTCGCTCCGGCGGGGCCCCTCGAGCACGGCTGGCGATGCTAGTGCGCCTGTAAACATAGGCGCGCACCGCCGCCTGAAGCTCGAAGGGAAGTTCACCCGCCAGAGCAAGCGCCGCCACGGTAGACGTGGTGCGGTAACCTCTTATGAGGCGGATGGTCATCCGCCTCTGCAGCCGGCGCAACAACAGCGTGTTGCGCCGGCTGGTCATCACGTACGGCGCCCATATTGGGGCACCGTATAAGGCCATAGACCGCACCACGCCCAGGTATAGGCGGCGCACCAAATCTCCCGGTCCCCCGAGGTTGGGCATCAGGCGGCCCAAAGAGGCCGCCGCCCTTTCGACTCGGGGGACGAGACGGTCGAGATGCACATCGAAGCTCCAGCGGCTGTCGAGGATCAGTCCGAGATATTTCAACTCGGACTTCACCTCGACGCAGGCTTCTCCAACCCGGATCCACGATCTGGCCGGTGGCCGAGACCGAGGCCGTCCGTGAAACCAGACAGCCTGGGCCTTCTCCGGGGCTATTTGCAGCCCCAGATCGCGGATCCTCGCGACGACGGCTGCCACCGCAACCTCTGCTCGTCGGATGGTCCTCTCGAAGGTACTCCCGACGGCGACCACCAACGTGTCGTCCGCGTAGCAGACGAGAGTGGCACCGTCGGGCAGGGAGGCCTTTTCCAGGACCGCGTTGTAACCAAGGTCCCACAGGAGCGGTCCTAAAACGGACCCCTGCGGGACCCCGCGGTCCACTTCCCTCCGTATCATCCCGTACCGGCCCGGGTATTCAACCCACCTGTCCCGCAGGTAGGCTCCGATCACCCGCCTTAGATAGGGAGGCACCTGGTGATCGACGAGGGCCTCCCTAATGGCGGACCAGGGCAGGGTGTTGAACGCATTGACGATGTCAATGGACACCGCCAAGCACACCCCGCCCCTTGCCACGGCATTGTCCGAGAGGGACTTGAGACGGTCGATAGCGTCGACCGTCGATCGCCCCTCCCGGAAGCCAAACTGGCAGTCCGCCAGATCGGGGCCGTCGCGGGACAGGTGTCTGGAGAGGCGGGCAACAATGATCTTCTCGAAGATCTTGCCCGCCTCATCCAGGAGACAAATGGGCCGGTACGCGGAGGGAGAATCCCCCGGCCTCCCATCCTTCCTCAAGAGGACCATCCGACTTTCTCTCCATAGGTCGGGGAACGTTCCCGACCTCAGAAGCCCAGAGTAGAGGCTCCTCAGCCTCTCCCCCAGGACGCTCGTGGCGAGCAACCAGACGCGGCCGGGGATACCGTCCGGCCCCGAGGCGGTATTCTTGCCCCGGAGCCATTTGACGACCTCGGCCATCTCCGCCGGCGCGACCTCAAGATCCGGGGACCACTCTTGTTCCTCTGGCTCAGGGACGGGCAGGGACACCTCCCCGCTAACGGGGAATAACGCGTCCACGACCCGCCCGAGCAGCTCCGGATCCAGGCTCTCCGTCACGGGGGGCGCCCAGGGACGTAATCGTCCCAATGCCATCTTGTATGGGCGCCCCCACGGATCTCGGTTCAGAGAGCCGAGGAGATCGCGCCAGGCCTGATCCTTCGCTCGCCTGATGGCCAGCTGCAGGGCGACCACCTTCTCCCGATATCGCCCGTACAGCTGGGCAGCCAGCACGTCGTCCCTACGTCGTCGTCGACGGACGCGAGCGTACTGGCGTCGCGCGCGAACGCACTCGGTGCGTAATTCCGCTATCTCGCGCGACCACCAGTACACCGCCTTCCTCGGGAAGACCCTGGCCCGTGGCATGGCGACGTCGCAAACCGACGTCATTGCGCCCCGGAACCAATGGGCCTCCCCATTCCCGTCGACTGGCCCGGTCGGTGTTGCAGGCCAGGCCACGACGTGGGCTGCCGCCATCAGAGCGTCCTGGTCGAGGCGCTTCAGCGCCCACCGCGGTCGAGGCGAACCTTCATCGGCGGGGCGACGACGGAGTGTCGACGGTGGGGCGGCGGAGAGGTCGAGAACTATGTATCTGTGGTCAGACAACGTCTCGACCCCTTCCGCCACCCTCCACCCCGTAATACGGCGCGCGGCCGGGGGCGTTGCCCACGAAAGGTCAACGATGGACCCCCCGTTATGCCGCACGCACGTATGGAACGAGCCCGTGTTCAGGAGACGGAGCTCCAGTCCCGCCGCCCAATCAAGCACCTCCTGGCCCCTCGAGTCAGTCCCGGGGGAACCCCAAGCCGTGGCCTTGGCATTGAAGTCCCCCAGGACCAGCACCGGACGGGGATGGCAGCGGGAGACGCATCTCCCTACCCCGTCCAGATACTGCTCAAACTCTTCGAGGGACCACCTTGGAGGTGCGTATATCGCCACAACCGCGGTGCCGCCCCAATCAACGGCCACGTATCCCAGGCCGCGCTCGATAAGCGAGCACGGCGGGGAACCCGGCCTCCCAGCCCAAATAATCGCGGCGGAGCCAATCAGGTCCCCCATCCAGTGTGGATGTTTGGGCACCCTGTGCGGCTCCGCCACGACTGCCAACCCGGCACCCCGCTCGGCCAGGCATTGAAACAGGAGATCCTGCGCTCTGGCCGAGCAGTTGAGGTTAACTTGTATTATCGGGCCCGGGGGCCCCATTACACAGCCGTGTCCATCGCCGTCACGGCCGCGGATGCGGTGGCGTCTGGGACTTTAGTGGCCCCATCCGCCCCCGCGGGCGCGGCGGTAGCATCAGGCGGTGCCGACTTTTCGTTGCGGGCCACGGTGGTCGCTGCCTTGGCCATCGTGGTTTCCCTCCCCTTTTTATTATACCTGGCAGACGGCCTTTGGCCGCCTCCCCTGCCCCGCCCCGCACTGGCAGGGCAAGCCCGGCTGCCGAGGCGGTGACCAGACGGCTTGCCCCCGCCCGCACAAAGCGGACAATTGGGCGTGGCCGTACAGGCTGCCGCCTTATGGTCCCGACTGCCGCATCTATAGCAGCAGTCGGACCTATCCTCGGTAGAAGTGCACCGCTGACTGGTGTGGCCAACACCAAGGCAACGGTAACACTGCAGAGGCCGGGCACTCAGGGCCTCCACGGCTGCCTGGGTCCAGCCGACGGTTATCCGGCCCGCGACAGCAACCTTGCGAGCGGCCGCGGCAGGACATCGGACCCAGAGGGTGCCCAATCCCGAGGGGGAAGACCGGATTTCGCCGGTATTGATGTCCCCCTCGCTGCACCCGCCCACGCGGGCAACAGCCGCAGCGACCTCCGCCGGCGTGGTCGAATCGACCAGGCCGCGCACCCTAAGGTCAGCTTTTTTGACCGGACGCGCGACCTTTACGCCGGTGCCTGCCAGCGCTTCCGCCACTTTTGTGGCGAGGACGGTGGCCTTGGCGGCCCCATCGGTGCCAGGGACCTCCAAAATTAACCCCCCAGTCACCGCCCTTCGCGGCCTCAGCGAGGCGATGCCAATTTCTGCCAGGTCCACCTTGGACCTGGCAGTGGCCATCGCCTGCGCGTAAGTAATGTCCACGCCAGATGGAACCGTTATGGTAACCGCTGCTGTGCGTGGCGGTCGAGGAGGCAGGGGTGTCTTCCTGGGGGCCGCCGGGACCACCCGTCCTTTTCTATTCGAGGCCGCAGTGGCCTTGGCAGCCGCCTTTTTGGCCTTCCGGCCAACCACCTGGGACCACGCCTCCTGGGGTGGAGGCCCGGCGGAGTGTGGGGCCAATTCTGCTCGAGGTCGAGCGGGCTCCGTCTGGGCCACTTTAGCCGCCCCAGCTTTCCCACCTTTCTTCTTCTTCTTCGTCTTCCGCCCCACCCTGTCCGAAGACTGTGAGGGGACGGACGGCCCAGGTGCCACCGATCGCAGGGCCGAGTCCGTTCGCGGCGCGAGCTCCCTCCTGAATGACGCCAATTTGGCGTCTATCAGGGCGCCTATTTGCGCCAGAAAATCTGCGGGCGCAGCCGCAGGTGGTGGCGAGGACTTTTCTTGCCCGGAGCGATGGCAATCCCGGGCGCCGACGAACGGCGGCGATACTGAGCCCTCTCCCGGGCGTGGCGTCGGAGGCATTGCGGCAGCAGCCGTTCTCGCCTCCACCACCTGCCGGAGCCGGGCCACCTCCGCCTGCAGCTCCGTAATTTGCCCCCTGAGGACGGCATTCTCGGCCTCCAGGACACGCGTGGCGTCGGTAGCCGACCTCACTGCCAGCTCGGACACCACCACCCTGCCGTTTAAGGCGGCCACCCTCAGGGCGCGGGCCAAGTTGCCCTTCAGCCCCTTTGACACGCCGGAGATCCTGGCCACCTCATCCAGGCTCTCCAATATAGCGGCCGCGACATCCCGCGTCGGACGGTTGCGGAAATTTTCCGCGATATCCGTCTCGTCCGGGAGCGGGACGCTCGACCGCGATGGTCTCGGCACGGGGGCACCCGGGTCG
The DNA here is from genome assembly GCF_051020955.1 of Megalopta genalis. NCBI lineage: Eukaryota > Metazoa > Arthropoda > Insecta > Hymenoptera > Halictidae > Megalopta > Megalopta genalis. The sequence continues at coordinate 3,424,888 of NW_027476091.1, read as the reverse complement.
AATATCGCCGCCACCTCCCTTGCCTCGGCCTCCAACTGCGAGGCCTCGGCCAGCCTAAGTTTGGCCTCTGCGAGGCCAACATATTCGCCGGTCGTCGGCGGCCGTCCTCTCTTCCTCGCCGACGAAGAGCCCGGGACACTCTGCGATGAGTGGTGGGAGGAGACAGAGAAATCTGACTCCTCCCCGTCATCGCACTCACCAAGGCCCGCTGCGGTCCTCTTTTTACCGCGTGTTGCAGAATGCCTCCGCGACATCGGCTCTGCACATCTTTTGAGGCGCACGATAGGCCCGCGCACCTCTACCTCACGCTCGTTTCCCCCCTCCCCGGTTATTTGTTTAAAAGAATCCATAATTGGTCCCACGAGTGTGGTCGGAAAGAAGGTCACCCCGGGCAGAGCCGCCATACCCGGGGAAGGCTAATACACCCGGGGGTCGCCAGGTACCCCGGGGTTGTCCGCTAAAGATTGGTGCACCCACCAACCATAGCTGGCGCTTACTCCAGCTACACCCTCATCACCGCGCAACACTGCTTGGGGCTAGGGATTTTTTAGAGAGGTTGTCATCCTCGCGGCCCGGCCGGTTAAGGCAAGACCCCCGTTCCTGTAAAACATGACCACAGGTTTACGGTATGTGTCCGACTTTAGTTGGCCCCTCACCTCAAGCCACTCCAGCATGGTGGAACCTGCCAGGGAATAAATTCCCCGCCGGCACAGCCTTGAGGATCATTAGGGCACGAAGCCCCCCCACCACGACAAGGTAGCGGACATGGGAGGGAACCTTGACATAACCTTGACATAACCTTGACATAACCTTTTTTTTTTTTTTTTTTATTTTACGTGGAGGAAATCTGCTCGCCAGACACCCCCGCCCCGCCCGGGGGAGCAGGACGAGGGTAGTGTGGGGTTTGACCCACTAAAACCTCCACGGCGACCTGAGGACGCAGGACCGATCGCTGGCGATTCAACGGGGGAGCCACGGGAACTCTTGAAGAACACTACCGCGGCTCCCCCTAGCCTGGCCGGCCATCAAGGTGGTAACGATGGCCGGCCGCGTCCCGGGGGGGATATAAATCCTCCCCCCTAGAATCCATTTAAATTCGGCGGCGCGAGGGATCGCACCCCGCACCGCCCCGACACGGCGACCGCGTGATAGGTGACCAGGGCCCCCGCCCTGATCACAGCGGCCGCCGGGGGGGACGACGAGTATATTGGAGGAGGATCACAGTTAAACCTCGCCTCCTTCAGGCGACTCGTCATCCCCCACTCCCAACAGTGGACGTCCTCCTCTGTTGGCGGGCGGCGGGCAATGAAACCAGCATGTACTGGTACACCCGCCGCCCGCCAACTCTCAGCTGCTCGGGGTTTCTCGGCGTGGGCGCGCACGCCGTCCCCGGGCACGTCGGGCGGGATCGGTTAGCTCCCGATCCCGCTCGGCAGCCTCCTTCCGCGACATAACCTCCTCGCAGAAAGAGATTGCTGCCGCCCACTTCCCCGGGCCCTCCAGCATGGCCCCAACTAGGCTGGAGAGTGCGAGGTCGTGGCCGACTACTTGTTTTAGGACTCGGCGCAGCGCTGAAAAGGCGGGACATTCCTCCAGCGTGTGCTGCGCCGAGTCTTCCTCCGCGCCACAATGGTGGCACACCGTCGTCGCTTCCCGCCCGATGCGACACAGGTAGACACCGAAGCAGCCATGCCCGGTGAACACCTGCGTCGCTCGGTAGGAGAGCCTGCCATGCCGTCTCTCCCGCCACGAGGTGAAGTGCGGCAGGAGAGCCCCGGGGGCGCGCTCGCCGGCGTGGGAGCAAAGCTCGGCACGCCATCTTGCGAGCGCTAGTCTCCGGGCCTGGAGCTCGAAGCCCTCGACCGTCTCTCGCTCCGGCGGGGCCCCTCGAGCACGGCTGGCGATGCTTGTGCGCCCATAAACATAGGCGCGCACCGCCGCCTGAAGCTCGAAGGGAAGTTCTCCCGCCAGAGCAAGCGCCGCCACGGTAGACGTGGTGCGGTAACCTCTTATGAGGCGGATGGCCATCCGCCTCTGCAGCCGGCGCAACAACAGCGTGTTGCGCCGGCTGGTCATCACGTACGGCGCCCATATTGGGGCACCGTATAAGGCCATAGACCGCACCACGCCCAGGTATAGGCGGCGCACCAAATCTCCCGGTCCCCCGAGGTTGGGCAGCAGGCGGCCCAAAGAGACAGCCGCCTTTTCGACTCGGGGGACGAGACGGTCGAGATGCGCATCGAAGCTCCAGCGGCTGTCGAGGATCAGTCCGAGATATTTCAACTCGGACTTCACCTCGACGCAGGCTTCTCCAACCCGGATCCACGATCTGGCCGGTGGCCGAGACCGAGGCCGTCCATGAAACCAGACAGCCTCGGCCTTCTCCGGGGCTATTCTCAGCCCCAGATCGCGGATCCTCGCGACGACGGCTGCCACCGCAACCTCTGCTCGTCGGATGGTCCTCTCGAAGGTACTCCCGACGGCGACCACCAACGTGTCGTCCGCGTAGCAGACGAGGGTGGCACCGTCGGGTAGGGAGGCCTTTTCCAGGACCGCGTTGTAACCCAGGTCCCACAGGAGCGGTCCTAAAACGGACCCCTGCGGGACCCCGCGGTCCACCTCCCTCCGTATCATCCCGTACCGGCCCGGGTGTTCGACCCACCTGTCCCGCAGGTAGGCTCCGATCACCCGCCTCAGATAGGGAGGCACCTGGTGATCGACGAGGGCCTCCCTAATGGCGGACCAGGGCAGGGTGTTGAACGCATTGACGATGTCAATGGACACCGCCAAGCACACCCCGCCCCTTGCCACGGCATTGTCCGAGAGGGACTTGAGACGGCCAATAGCGTCTACCGTCGATCGCCCCTCCCGGAAGCCAAACTGGCAGTCCGCGAGATCAACAATGATCTTCTCGAAGATCTTGCCCGCCTCATCCAGGAGACAAATGGGCCGGTACGCGGAGGGAGAATCCCCCGGCCTCCCATCCTTCCTCAAGAGGACCATCCGACTTTCTCTCCATAGGTCGGGGAACGTCCCCGACCTCAGGAGCCCAGAGTAGAGGCTCCTCAGCCTCTCCCCCAGGACGCTCGCTGCGAGCAACCAGACCCGGCCGGGGATACCGTCCGGCCCCGGGGCGGTATTCTTGCCCCGGAGCCATTTGACGACCCCGGCCATCTCCTCCGGCGCGACCTCAAGATACGGGGACCACTCATGTTCCTCTGGCTCAGGGACGGGCCGGGACGCCTCCACGCTAACGGGGAATAAAGCGTCCACGACCCGCTCGAGCAGCCCCGGATCCAGTCTCTCCGTCACGGGGGGCGCCCAGGGGCGTAATCGTCCCAATGCCATCTTGTATGGGCGCCCCCACGGATCTCGGTTCAGAGAGCCGAGGAGATCGCGCCAGGCCTGGTCCTTTGCTCGCCTGATGGCCAGCTGCAGGGCGACCACCTTCTCCCGATATAGCCCGTACAGCTGAGCAGCCAGCACGTCGTCCGTTCGTCGTCGTCGACGGGCGCGAGCGTACTGGCGTCGCGCGCGAACGCACTCGGTGCGTAATTCCGCTATCTCGCGCGACCACCAGTACACCGCCTTCCTCGGGAAGACCCTGGCCCGGGGCATGGCGACGTCGCAAATCGACGTCATTGCGCCCCGGAACCAACGGGCCTCCCCATTCCCGTCGACTGGCCCGGCCGGTTTTGCTGGCCAGGCCACGACGTGGGCTGCCGCCATCAGAGCGTCCTGGTCGAGGCGCTTCAGCGCCCACCGCGGCTGAGGCGAACCTTCATCGGCGGGGCGACGACGGGGTGTCGATGGTGGGGCGGCGGAGAGGTCGAGAACTATGTATCTGTGGTCAGACAACGTCTCGACCCCTTCCGCCACCCTCCACCCCGTAATACGGCGCGCGGCCGGGGGCGTTGCCCACGAAAGGTCAACGATGGACCCCCCGTTATGCCGCACGCACGTATGGACCGAGCCCGTATTCAGGAGACGGAGCTCCAGTCCCGCCGCCCAATCCAGCACCTCCCGGCCCCTCGAGTCAGTCCCGGGGGAACCCCAAGCCGTGGCCTTGGCATTGAAGTCCCCCAGGACCAGCACCGGACGGGGATGGCAGCGGGAGACGCATCTCCCTACCCCGTCCAGATACTGCTCAAACTCTTCGAGGGACCACCTCGGAGGTGCGTATATCGCCACAACCGCGGTGCCGCCCCAATCGACGGCCACGTATCCCAGGCCGCGCTCGATAACCGAGCACGGCGGGGACCCCGGCCTCCCAGCCCAAATAATCGCGGCGGAGCCAATCGAGTCCCCCATCCAGTGTGGATGTTTGGGGACCTTGTGCGGCTCCGCCACGACTGCCAACCCGGCACCCCGCTCGGCCAGGCATTGAAACAGGAGATCCTGCGCTCTGGCCGAGCAGTTGAGGTTCACTTGTATTATCGGGCCCGGGGGCCCCATTACACAGCCGTGTCCATCGCCGTCACGGCCGCGCATGCGGTGGCGTCTGGGACTTTAGTGGCCCCATCCGCCCACGCGGGCGCGGCGGTAGCATCAGGCGATGCTACCTTTTCGTTGCTGGCCACGGTGGTCGCTGCCTTGGCCATCGTGGTTTCCCTCCCCTTTTTATTATACCTGGCAGACGGCCGTTGGCCGCCTACCTTGCCTCGCCTCGCACTGACAGGACACGCCCGGCCGCCGAGGCGGTGACCAGAAGGCCTGCCCGCGCCCGCACAAAGCGGACATTTGGGCGTGGCCGTACAGGCTGCCACCTTATGGTCCCGACTGCCGCATCTATAGCAGCAGTCGGACCTATCCTCGGCAGAAGTGCACCGCTGACTGGTGTGGCCAACATCAAGGCAACGGTAACACTGCAGAGGCCGGGCACTCAGGGCCTGCACGGCTGCATGGGTCCAGCCGACGGTTATCCGGCCCGCGACAGCAACCTTGCGAGCGGCCGCGGCAGGACATCGGACCCAGAGGGTGCCCAATCCCGAGGGGGAAGACCGGATTTCGCCGGTATTGATGTCCCCCTCGCTGCACCCGCCCACGCGGGCAACAGCCGCAGCGACCTCCGCCGGCGTGGTCGAATCGACCAGGCCGCGCACCCTAAGGTCAGCTTTTTTGACCGGACGCGCGACCTTTACGCCGGTGCCTGCCAGCGCTTCCGCCACTTTTGTGGCGAGGACGGTGGCCTTGGCGGCCCCATCGGTGCCAGGGACTTCCAAAATTAACCCCCCAGTCACCGCCCTTCGCGGCCTCAGCGAGGCGATGCCAATTTCTGCCAGGTCCACCTTGGACCTGGCAGTGGCCATCGCCTGCGCGTAAGTAATGTCCACGCCAGACGGAACCGTTATGGTAACCGCTGCTGTGCGTGGCGGTCGCGGAGGCAGGGGTGTCTTCCTGGGGGCCGCCGGGACCACCCGTCCTTTTTTATTATTCGCCGCCGCAGTGGCCTTGGCAGCCGCCTTTTTAGCCTTGCGGCCAACCACCTGGGACCACGCCTCCTGGGGTGGAGGCGCGGCGGAGTGTGGGGCCAATTCGGCTCGCGGTCGAGCGGGCTCCGTCTGGGCCGCTTTAGCCGCCCCAGCTTTCCCACCTTTCTTCTTCTTCTTCGCCCTCCGCCCCACCCTGTCCGAAGACTGTGAGGGGACGGATGGCCCAGGGGCCACCGATCGCAGGGCCGAGTCCGTTCGCGGCGCGAGCTCCTTCCTGAATGACGCCAATTTGGCGTCTATCAGGGCGCCTATTTGCGCCAGAAAATCTGCGGGCGCAGTCGCATGTGGGGGCGAGGACTTTTCTTGCCCGGAGCGTTGGCAGTCCCGGGCGGCGACGATCGGCGGCGATACTGAGCCCTCTCCCGGGCGCGGCGGCGGAGGCATTGCGGCAGCAGCCGTACTCGCCTCCACCACCTGCCGGAGCCGGGCTACCTCCGCCTGCAGCTCCGTCATTTGCCCCCTGAGGACGGCATTTTCGGCCTCCAGGACACGCGTGGCGTCGGTAGCTGACCTCACTGCCAGCTCGGACACCCCTACCCTGCCGTTTAAGGCGGCCACCCTCAGGGCGCGGGCCAAGTTGCCCTTCAGCCCCTTTGACACACCGGAGATCCTGGCCACCTCATCCAGGCTCTCCAATATAGCGGCCGCGACATCCCGCGTCGGACGGTTACGGAAATTTTCCGCGATATCCGTCTCGTCCGGGAGCGGAACGCTCGACCGCGATGGTCTCGGCACGGGGGCACCCGGGTCGAATATCGCCGCCACCTCCCTTGCCTCGGCCTCCAACTGCGAGGCCTCGGCCAGCCTAAGTTTGGCCTCTGCGAGGCCAACATATTCGCCGGTCGTCGGCGGCCGTCCTCTCTTCCTCGCCGACGAAGAGCCCGGGACACTCTGCGATGAGTGGTTTGAGGAGACAGAGAAATCTGACTCCTCCCCCTCATCGCACTCACCAAGGCCCGCTGCGGTCCTCTTTTTGCCGCGTGTTGCAGAATGCCTCCGCGACACCGGCTCTGCACATCTTTTGAGGCGCACGATAGGCCCGCGCACCTCCACCTCACGCTCGTTTCCCCCCTCCCCGGTTATTTGTTTAAAAGAATCCATAATTGGTCCCACGAGTGTGGTCGGAAAGGAGGTCACCCCGGGTAGAGCCGCCATACCCGGGGAAGGCTAATACGCCCGGGGGGTCGCCAGGTACCCCGGGGTTGTCCGCTAACGATTGGTGCACCCACCAACCATAGCTGGCGCTTACTCCAGCTACGCCCTCTTCACCGCGCAACACTGCTTGGGGCTAGGGATTTTTTAGAGAGGTTGTCATCCTCGCGGCCCGGCCGGTTAAGGCAAGACCCCCGTTCCTGTAAAACATGACCACAGGTTTACGGTATGTGTCCGACTTTAGTTGGCCCCTCACCTCAAGCCACTCCGGCATGGTAGAACCTGCCAGGGAATAAATTCCCCGCCGGCACAGCCTTGAGGATCATTAGGGCACGAAGCCCCCCCACCACGACAAGGTAGCGGACACGGGGGGGACCTTGACATAACCTTGACATAACCTTGACATAACCTTTTTTTTTTTTTTTTTTATTTTACGTGGAGGAAATCTGCTCGCCAGACACCCCCGCCCCGCCCGGGGGAGCGGGACGAGGGTAGTGTGGGGTTTGACCCACTAAAACCTCCACGGCGACCTGAGGACGCAGGACCGATCGCTGGCGATTCAACGGGGGAGCCACGGGAACTCTTGAAGAACACTACCGCGGCTCCCCCTCGCCTGGCCGGCCATCAAGATGGTAACGATGGCCGGCCGCGTCCCGGGGGGAGATAAATCCTCCCCCCTAAAATCCATTTAAATTCGGCGGCGCGAGGGGTCGCACCCCGCACCGCCCCGACACGGCGACCGCGCGATAGGTGACCAGGGCCCCCGCCCTGATCACAGCGGCCGTCGGGGGGACGACGAGTATACCGGAGGAGGATCACAGTTAACCCTCGCCTCCTTCCGGCGACTTGTCATCCCCCACTCCCAACAGTGGACGTCCTCCTCTGTTGGCGGGCGGCGGGCAATGAAACCAGCATATTCTGGTACACCCGCCGCCCGCCTACTCTCAGCTGCCCGGGGTTTCTTGGCGTGGGCGCGCACGCCGTCCCCGGGCACGTCGGGCGGGATCTGTAAGCTCCCGATCCCGCTCGGCAGCCTCCTTCCGCGACATAACCTCCTCGCAGAAAGAGATTGCTGCCGCCCACTTCCCCGGGCCCTCCAGCATGGCCCCAACGAGGCTGGGGAGTGCGAGGTCGTGGCCGACTTCTCGTTTTAGGACTCGGCGCAGCGCTGAAAAGGCGGGACATTCCTCCAGCGTGTGCTGCGCCGAGTCTTCCTCCGCGCCACAGTGGTGGCACACCGTCGTCGCTTCCCGCCCGATGCGACACAGGTAGACACCGAAGCAGCCATGCCCGGTGAACACCTGCGTCGCTCGGTAGGAGAGCCTGCCATGCAGTCTCTCCCGCCACGAGGTGAAGTGCGGCAGGAGAGCCCCGGGGACGCGCTCGCCGGCGTGGGAGCAAAGCTCGTCACGCCATCTGGCGAGCGCTAGTCGCCGGGCCTGGAGCTCGAAGCCCTCGACCGTCTCTCGCTCCGGCGGGGCCCCTCGAGCACGGCTGGCGATGCTTGTGCGCCTATAAACATAGGCGCGCACCACCGCCTGAAGCTCGAAGGGAATTTCTCCCGCCAGAGCAAGCGCCGCCACGGTAGACGTGGTGCGGTAACCTCTTATGAGGCGGATGGCCATCCGCCTCTGCAGCCGGCGCAACAACAGCGTGTTGCGCCGGCAGGTCATCACGTACGGCGCCCATATTGGGGCACCGTATAAGGCCATAGACCGCACCACGCCCAGGTATAGGCGGCGCACCAAATCTCCCGGTCCCCCGAGGTTGGGCAGCAGGCGGCCCAAAGAGGCCGCCGCCTTTTCGACTCGGGGGACGAGACGGTCGAGATGCGCATCGAAGCTCCAGCGGCTGTCGAGGATCAGTCCGAGATATTTCAACGCGGACTTCACCTCGACGCAGGCTTCCCCAACCCGGATCCACGATCTGGCCGGTGGCCGAGACCGAGGCCGTCCGTGAAACCAGACAGCCTCGGCCTTCTCCGGGGCTATTTTCAGCCCCAGATCGCGGATCCTCGCGACGACGGCTGCCACCGCAACCTCTGCTCGTCGGATGGTCCTCTCGAAGGTACTCCCGACGGCGACCACCAACGTGTCGTCCGCGTAGCAGACGAGGGTGGCACCGTCGGGCAGGGAGGCCTTTTCCAGGACCGCGTTGTAACCCAGGTCCCACAGGAGCGGTCCTAAAACGGACCCCTGCGGAACCCCGCGGTACACTTCCCTCCGTATCATCCCGTACCGGCCCGGGTATTCGACCCACCTGTCCCGCAGGTAGGCTCCGATCACCCGCCTTAGATAGGGAGGCACTTGGTGATCGACGAGGGCCTCTCTAATGGCGGACCAGGGCAGGGTGTTGAACGCATTGACGATGTCAATGGACACCGCCAAGCACACCCCGCCCCTTGCCACGGCATTGTCCGAGAGGGACTTGAGACGCTCGATAGCGTCGACCGTCGATCGCCCCTCCCGGAAGCCAAACTGGCAGTCCGCTAGATCGGGGCCGTCGCGGGACAGGAACCTTTTTTTTTTTTTTTTTTTTTTTTTTTTATTTTACGTGGAGGAAATCTGCTCGCCAGACACCCCCGCCCCGCCCGGGGGAGCGGGACGAGGGTAGTGTGGGGTTTGACCCACTAAAACCTCCACGGCGACCTGAGGACGCAGGACCGATCGCTGGCGATTCAACGGGGGAGCCACGGGAACTCTTGAAGAACACTACCGCGGCTCCCCCTCGCCTGGCCCGCCATCAGGATGGTAAGGATGGCGGGCCGCGTCCCGGGGGAGATATGATCCTCCCCCCTAAATCCATTTAAATTCGGCGGCGCGAGGGGTCGCAACCCGCACCGCCCCGACACGGCGACCGCGCGATACGTGACCAGGGCCCCCGCCCTGATCACAGCGGACGCCGGGGGGACGACGAGCATATTGGAGGAGGATTACAGTTAACCCTCGCCTCCTTCAGGCGACTCGTCATCCCCCACTCCCAACAGTGGAGTTCCTCCTCTGTTGGCGGGCGGCGGGCAATGAAACCAGCATATTCTGATACACCCGCCGCCCGCCTACTCTCAGCTGCCCGGGTTTTCTCGGCGTGGGCGCGCACGCCGTCCCCGGGCACGTCGGGCGGGATCTGTAAGCTTCCGATCCCGCTCGGCAGCCTCCTTCCGCGACATAACCTCCTCACAGAAAGAGATTGCTGCCGCCCACTTCCCCGGGCCCTCCAGCATGGCCCCAACTAGGCTGGAGAGTGCGAGGTCGTGGCCGACTTCTCGTTTTAGGACTCGGCGCAGCGCTGAAAAGGCGGGACATTCCTCCAGCGTGTGCTGCGCCGAGTCTTCCTCCGCGCCACAATGGTGGCACACCGTCGTCGCTTCCCGCCCGATGCGACACAGGTAGACACCGAAGCAGCCATGCCCGGTGAACACCTGCGTCGCACGGTAGGAGAGCCTGCCATGCCGTCTCTCCCGCCACGAGGTGAAGTGCGGCAGGAGAGCCCCGGGGACGCGCTCGCCGGCGTGGGAGCAAAGCTCGGCACGCCATCTGGCGAGCGCTAGTCGCCGGGCCTGGAGCTCGAAGCCCCCGACCATCTCTCGCTCCGGCGGGGCCCCTCGAGCACGGCTGGCGATGCTTGTGCGCCCATAAACATAGGCGCGCACCGCCGCTTGAAGCTCGAAGGGAAGTTCTCCCGCCAGAGCAAGCGCCGCCACGGTAGACGCGGTGCGGTAACCTCTTATGAGGCGGATGGCCATCCGCCTCTGCAGCCGGCGCAACAACAGCGTGTTGCGCCGGCTGGTCATCACGTACGGCGCCCATATTGGGGCACCGTATAAGGCCATAGACCGCACCACGCCCAGGTATAGGCGGCGCACCAAATCTCCCGGTCCCCCGAGGTTGGGCAGCAGGCGGCCCAAAGAGGCCGCCGCCATTTCGACTCGGGGGACGAGGCGGGACAGGAACCTTTTTTTTTTTTTTTTTTATTTTTACGTGGAGGAAATCTGCTCGCCAGACACCCCCGTCCCGCCCGGGGGAGCGGGACGAGGGTAGTGTGGGGATTGACCCACTAAAACCTCCACGGCGACCTGAGGACGCAGGACCGATCGCTGGCGATTCAACGGGGGAGCCACGGGAACTCTTGAAGAACACTACCGCGGCTCCCCCTCGCCTGGCCGGCCATCAAGATGGTAACGATGGCCGGCCGCGTCCCGGGGGGAGATAAATCCTCCCCCCTAAAATCCATTTAAATTCGGCGGCGAGAGGGGTCGCACCCCGCACCGCCCCGACACGACGACCGCGCGATAGGTGACCAGGGCCCCCGCCCTGATCACAGCGGCCGCCGGGGGGACGACGAGTATATTGGAGGAGGATCACAGTTAACCCTCGCCTCCCTCAGGCGACTCGTCATCCCCCACTCCCAACAGTGGACGTCATCCTCTGTTGGCGGGCGGCGGGCAATGAAACCAGCATATTCTGGTACACCCGCCGCCCGCCTACTCTCAGCTGCCCGGGGTTTCTCGGCGTGGGCGCGCACGCCGTCCCCGGGCACGTCGGGCGGGATCTGTAAGCTCCCGATCCCGCTCGGCAGCCTCCTTCCGCGACATAACCTCCTCGCAGAAAGAGATTGCTGCCGCCCACTTCCCCGGGCCCTCCAGCATGGCCCCAACTAGGCTGGAGAGTGCGAGGTCGTGGCCGACTTCTCGTTTTAGGACTCGGCGCAGCGCTGAAAAGGCGGGACATTCCTCCAGCGTGTGCTGCGCCGAGTCTTTCTCCGCGCCACAATGGTGGCACACCGTCGTCGCTTCCCGCCCGATGCGACACAGGTAGACACCGAAGCAGCCATGCCCGGTGAACACCTGCGTCGCTCGGTAGGAGAGCCTGCCATGCCGTCTCTCCCGCCACGAGGTGAAGTGCGGCAGGAGAGCCCCGGGGACGCGCTCGCCGGCGTGGGAGCAAAGCTCGGCACGCCATCTGGCGAGCGCTAGTCGCCGGGCCTGGAGCTCGAAGCCCTCGACCGTCTCTCGCTCCGGCGGGTCCCCTCGAGCACGGCTGGCGATGCTTGTGCGCCTATAAACATAGGCGCGCACCGCCGCCTGAAGCTCGAAGGGAAGTTCTCCCGCCAGAGCAAGCGCCGCCACGGTAGACGTGGTGCGGTAACCCCTTATGAGGCGGATGGCCATCCGCCTCTGCAGCCGGCGCAACAACAGCGTGTTGCGCCGGCTGGTCATCACGTACGGCGCCCATATTGGGGCACCGTATAAGGCCACAGACCGCACCACGCCCAGGTATAGGCGGCGCACCAAATCTCCCGGTCCCCCGAGGTTGGGCAGCAGGCGGCCCAAAGAGGCCGCCGCCTTTTCGACTCGGGGGACGAGACGGTCGAGATGCGCATCGAAGCTCCAGCGGCTGTCGAGGATCAGTCCGAGATATTTCAACTGGGACTTCACCTCGACGCAGGCTTCTCCAACCCGGATCCACGATCTGGCCGGTGGCCGAGACCGAGGCCGTCCGTGGAACCAGACAGCCTCGGCCTTCTCCGGGGCTATTTTCAGCCCCAGATCGCGGATCCTCGCGACGACGGCTGCCACCGCAACCTCTGCTCGTCGGATGGTCCTCTCGAAGGTACTTCCGACGGCGACCACCAACGTGTCGTCCGCGTAGCAGACGAGGGTGGCACCGTCGGGCAGGGAGGCCTTTTCCAGGACCGCGTTGTAACCCAGGTCCCACAGGAGCGGTCCTAAAACAGACCCCTGCGGGACCCCGCGGTCCACTTCCCTCCGTATCATCCCGTACCGGCCCGGGTATTCGACCCACCTGTCCCGCAGGTAGGCCCCGATCACCCGCCTCAGATATGGAGGCACCTGGTGATCGACGAGGGCCCCCCTAATGGCGGACCAGGGCAGGGTGTTGAACGCATTGACGATGTCAATGGACACCGCCAAGCACACCCCGCCCCTTGCCACGGCATTGTCCGAGAGGGACTTGAGACGGTCGATAGCGTCGACCGTCGATCGCCCCTCCCGGAAGCCAAACTGGCAGTCCGCCAGATCTGGGCCGTCGCGGGACAGGTGTCTGCAGAGGCGGGCAACAATGATCTTCTCGAAGATCTTGCCCGCCTCATCCAGGAGACAAATGGGCCGGTACGCGGAGGGAGAATCCTCCGGCCTCCCATCCTTCCTCAAGAGGACCATCCGACTTTCTCTCCATAGGTCGGGGAACGTCCCCGACCTCAGGAGCCCAGAGTAGAGGCTCCTCAGCCTCTCCCCCAGGACGCTCGCGGCGAGCAACCAGACCCGGCCGGGGATACCGTCCGGCCCCGGGGCGGTATTCTTGCCCCGGAGCCATTTGACGACCCCGGCCATCTCCTCCGGCGCGAAACCTTGACATAACCTTTTTTTTTTTTTTTTTTATTTTACGTGGAGGAAATCTGCTCGCCAGACACCCCCGCCCCACCCGGGGGAGCGGGACGAGGGTAGTGTGGGGATTGACCCACTAAAACCTCCACGGCGACCTGAGGACGCAGGACCGATCGCTGGCGATTCAACGGGGGAGCCACGGGAACTCTTGAAGAACACTACCGCGGCTCCCCCTCGCCTGGCCGGCCATCAAGATGGTAACGATGGCCGGCCGCATCCCGGGGGGAAATAAAATCAATCCTCCCCCCTAAAATCCAATTAAATTCGGCGGCGCGAGGGGTCGCACCCCGCACCGCCCCGACACGGCGACCGCGCGATAGGTGACCAGGGCCCCCGCCCTGATCACAGCGGCCGCCGGGGGGACGACGAGTATATTGGAGGAGGACCACAGTTAAACCTCGCCCCCTTCAGGCGACTCGTCATCCCCCACTCCCAACAGTGGACGTCCTCCTCTGTTGGCGGGCGGCGGGCAATGAAACCAGCATGTACTGGTACACCCGCCGCCCGCCTACTGTCAGCTGCCCGGGGTTTCTCGGCGCGGGCGCGCACGTCGTCCCCGGGCACGTCGGGCGGGATCTGTAAGCTCCCGATCCCGCTCGGCAGCCTCCTTCCGCGACATAACCTCCTCGCAGAAAGAGATTGCTGCCGCCCACTTCCCCGGGCCCTCCAGCATGGCCCCAACTAGGCTGGAGAGTGCGAGGTCGTGGCCGACTTCTCGTTTTAGGACTCGGCGCAGCGCTGAAAAGGCGGGACATTCCTCCAGCGTGTGCTGCGCCGAGTCTTCCTCCGCGCCACAATGGTGGCACACCGTCGTCGCTTCCCGCCCGATGCGACACAGGTAGACACCGAAGCAGCCATGCCCGGTGAACACCTGCGTCGCTCGGTAGGAGAGCCTGCCATGCCGTCTCTCCCGCCACGAGGTGAAGTGCGGCAGGAGAGCCCCGGGGACGCGCTCGCCGGCGTGGGAGCAAAGCTCGGCACGCCATCTGGCGAGCGCTAGTCTCCGGGCCTGGAGCTCGAAGCCCTCGACCGTCTCTCGCTCCGGCGGGGCCCCTCGAGCACGGCTGGCGATGCTTGTGCGCCCATAAACATAGGCGCGCACCGCCGCCTGAAGCTCGAAGGGAAGTTCTCCCGCCAGAGCAAGCGCCGCCACGGTAGACGTGGTGCGGTAACCTCTTATGAGGCGGATGGCCATCCGCCTCTGCAGCCGGCGCAACAATAGCGTGTTGCGCCGGCTGGTCATCACGTACGGCGCCCATATTGGGGCACCGTATAAGGCCATAGACCGCACCACGCCCAGGTATAGGCGGCGCACCAAATCTCCCGGTCCCCCGAGGTTGGGCAGCAGGCGGCCCAAAGAGGCCGCCGCCTTTTCGACTCGGGGGACGAGACGGTCGAGATGCGCATCAAAGCACCAGTGGCTGTCGAGGATCAGTCCGAGATATTTCAACTCGGACTTCACCTCGACGCAGGCTTCTCCAACCCGGATCCACGATCTGGCCGGTGGCCGAGACCGAGGCCGTCCGTGAAACCAGACAGCCTCGGCCTTCTCCGGGGCTATTTTCAGCCCCAGATCGCGGATCCTCGCGACGACGGCTGCCACCGCAACCTCTGCTCGACGGATGGTCCTCTCGAAGGTACTCCCGACGGCGACCACCAACGTGTCGTCCGCGTAGCAGACGAGGGTGGCACCGTCGGGCAGGGAAGCCTTTTCCAGGACCGCGTTGTAACCAAGGTCCCACAGGAGCGGTCCTAAAACGGACCCCTGCGGGACCCCGCGGTCCACTTCCCTCCGTATCATCCCGCACCGGCCCGGGTATTCAACCCACCTGTCCCGCAGGTAGGCCCCGATCACCCGCCTCAGATAGGGAGGCACCTGGTGATCAACGAGGGCCTCCCTAATGGCGGACCAGGGCAGGGTGTTGAACGCATTGACGATGTCAATGGACACCGCCAAGCACACCCCGCCCCTTGCCACGGCATTGTCCGAGAGGGACTTGAGACGGTCGATAGCGTCGACCGTCGATCGCCCCTCCCGGAAGCCAAACTGGCAGTCCGCCAAATCTGGGCCGTCGCGGGACAGGTGTCTGGAGAGGCGGGCAACAATGATCTTCTCGAAGATCTTGCCCGCCTCATCCAGGAGACAAATGGGCCGGTACGCGGAGGGAGAATCCCCCGGCCTCCCATCCTTCCTCAAGAGGACCATCCGACTTTCTCTCCATAGGTCGGGGAACGTCCCCGACCTCAGGAGCCCAGAGTAGAGGCTCCTCAGCCTCTCCCCCAGGACGCTCGCGGCGAGCAACCAGACCCGGCCGGGGATACCGTCCGGCCCCGGGGCTGTATTCTTGCCCCGGAGCCATTTGACGACCCCGGCCATCTCCTCCGGCGCGACCTCAAGATCCGGGGACCACTCATGTTCCTCTGGCTCAGGGACGGGCCGGGACGCCTCCCCGCTAACGGGGAATAAAGCGTCCACGACCCGCCCGAGCAGCCCCGGATCCAGGCTCTCCGTCACGGGGGGCGCCCAGGGACGTAATCGTCCCAATGCCATCTTGTATGGGCGCCCCCACGGATCTCGGTTCAGAGAGCCGAGGAGATCGCGCCAGGCCTGGTCCTTCGCTCGCCTGATGGCCAGCTGCAGGGCGACCACCTTCTCCCGATATCGCCCATACAGCTGGGCAGCCAGCATTTCGTCCCTACGTCGTCGTCGACGGGCGCGAGCGTACTGGCGTCGCGCTCGGACGCACTCGGTGCGTAATTCCGCTATCGCGCGCGACCACCAGTACACCGCCTTCCTCGGGAAGACCCTGGCCCGGGGCATGGCGGCGTCGCAAATCGACGTCATTGCGCTCCGGAACCAATGGGCCTCCCCATTCCCGTCGACTGGCCCGGCCGGTGTTGCTGGCCAGGCCACGACGTGGGCTGCCGCCATCAGAGCGTCCTGGTCGAGGCGCTTCAGCGCCCACCGCGGTTGAGGGGAACCCTCATCGGCGGTGCGACGACGGGGTGTCAATAGTGGGGCGGAGGAGAGGTCGAGAACTATGTATCTGTGGTCAGACAACGTCTCGACCCCCTCCGCCACTCTCCACCCCGTAATACGGCGCGCGGCCGGGGGCGTTGCCCACGAAAGGTCAACGATGGACCCCCCGTTATGCCGCACGCACGTATGGACCGAGCCCGTGTTCAGGAGACGGAGCTCCAGTCCCGCCGCCCAATCAAGCACCTCTTGGCCCCTCGAGTCAGTCCCGGGGGATCCCCAAGCCGTGGCCTTGGCATTAAAGTCCCCCAGGACCAGCACCGGACGGGGATGGCAGCGGGAGACGCATCTCCCTACCCCGTCCAGATACTGCTCAAACTCTTCGAGGGACCAACTTGGAGGTGCGTATATCGCCACAACCGCGGTGCCGCCCCAATCAACGGCCACGTATCCCAGGCCACGCTCGATAACCGAGCACGGCGGGGACCCTGGCCTCCCAGCCCAAATAATCGCGGCGGAGGCAATCGAGTCCCCCATCCAGTGTGGATGTTTGGGGACCCTGTGCGGCTCCGCCACGACTGCCAACCCGGCACCCCGCTCGGCCATGCATTGAAACAGGAGATCCTGCGCTCTGGCCGAGCAGTTGAGGTTAACTTGTATTATCGGGCCCGGGGGCCCCATTACACAGCCGTGTCCATCGCCGTCACGGCCGCGGATGCGGTGGCGTCTGGGACTTTAATGGCCCCATCCGCCCCCGCGGGCGCGGCGGTAGCATCAGGCGATGCTGCCTTTCCGTTGCTGGCCACGGTGGTCGCTGCCTTGGCCATCGTGGTTTCCCTCCCCTTTTTATTAAACCTGGCAGACGGTCTTTGGCCGCCTCCCTTGCCTCGCCCCGAACTGGCAGGACATGCCCGGCTGCAGAGGCGGTGACCAGACGGCTTGCCCGCGCCCGCACAAAGCGGACAATTGGGCGTGGCCGTACAGGCTGCCACCTTATGGTCCCGACTGCCGCATCTATAGCAGCAGTCGGACCTATCCTCGGCAGAAGTGCACCGCTGACGGGTGTGGCCAACACCAAGGCAACGGTAACACTGCAGAGGCCGGGCACTCAGGGCCTCCACGGCTGCCTGGGTCCAGCCGACAGTTATCCGGCCCGCGACAGCAACCTTGCGAGCGGCCGCGGCAGGACATCGGACCCAGAGAGTGCCCAATCCCGAGGGGGAAGCCCGGATTGCGCCGGTATTGATGTCCCCCTCGCTGCACCCGCCCACGCGGGCAACAGCCGCAGCGACCTCCGCCGGCGTGGTCGAATCGACCAGGCCGCGCACCCTAAGGTCAGCTTTCTTGACCGGACGCGCGACCTTTACGCCGGTGCCTGCCAGCGCTTCCGCCACTTTTGTGGCGAGGACGGTGGCCTTGGCGGCCCCATCGGTGCCAGGGACCTCCAAAATTAACCCCCCAGTCACCGCCCTTCGCGGCCTCAGCGAGGCGATGCCAATTTCTGCCAGGTCCACCTTGGACCTGGCAGTGGCCATCGCCTGCGCGTAAGTAATATCCACGCCAGACGGAACCGTTATGGTAACCGCTGCTGTGCGTGGCGGTCGAGGAGGCAGGGGTGTCTTCCTGGGGGCCGCCGGGACCACCCGTCCTTTTCTATTCGCGGCCGCAGTGGCCTTGGCAGCCGCCTTTTTGGCCTTCCGGCCAACCACCTGGGACCACGCCTCCTGGGGTGGAGGCGCGGCGGAGTGTGGGGCCAATTCTGCTCGAGGTCGAGCGGGCTCCGTCTGGGCCGCTATAGCCGCCCCAGCTTTCCCACCTTTCTTCTTCTTCTTCGTCTTCCGCCCCACCCTGTCCGAAGACTGTGAGGGGACGGACGGCCCAGGTGCCACCGATCGCAGGGCCGAGTCCGTTCGCGGCGCGAGCTCCCTCCTGAATGACGCCAATTTGGCGTCTATCAGGGCGCTTATCTGCGCCAGAAAATCTGCGGGCGCAGCCGCAGGTGGGGGCGAGGACTTTTCTTGCCCGGAGCGATGGCAATCCCGGGCGTCGACGATCGGCAGCGATACTGAGCCCTTTCCCGGGCGTGGCGGCGGGGGCATTGCAGCAGCAGCCGTTCTCGCCTCCACCACCTGCCGGAGCCGGGCTACCTCCGCCTGCAGCTCCGTCATTTGCCCCCTGAGGACGGCATTTTCGGCCTCCAGGACACGCGTGGCGTCGGTAGCTGACCTCACTGCCAGCTCGGACACCCCTACCCTGCCGTTTAAGGCGGCCACCCTCAGGGCGCGGGCCAAGTTGCCCTTCAGCCCCTTTGACACACCGGAGATCCTGGCCACCTCATCCAGGCTCTCCAATATAGCGGCCGCGACATCCCGCGTCGGACGGTTACGGAAATTTTCCGCGATATCCGTCTCGTCCGGGAGCGGAACGCTCGACCGCGATGGTCTCGGCACGGGGGCACCCGGGTCGAATATCGCCGCCACCTCCCTTGCCTCGGCCTCCAACTGCGAGGCCTCGGCCAGCCTAAGTTTGGCCTCTGCGAGGCCAACATATTCGCCGGTCGTCGGCGGCCGTCCTCTCTTCCGAAACCTTGACATAACCTTTTTTTTTTTTTTTTATTTTACGTGGAGTAAATCTGCTCGCCAGACACCCCCGTCCCGCCCGGGGGAGCGGGACGAGGGTAGTGTGGGGTTTGACCCACTAAAACCTCCACGGCGACCTGAGGACGCAGGACCGATCGCTGGCGATTCTACGGGGGAGCCACGGGAACTCTTGAAGAACACTACCGCGGCTCCCCCTCGCCTGGCCGGCCATCAAGATGGTAACGATGGCCGGCCGCGTCCCGGGGGGAAATAAAATAAATGCTCCCCCCTAAAATCCATTTAAATTCAGCGGCGCGAGGGGTCGCACCCCGCACCGCCCCGACACGGCGACCGCGCGATAGGTGACCAGAGCCCCCGCCCTGATCACAGCGGCCGCCGGGGGGACGACGAGTATATTGGAGGAGGATCACAGTTAACACTCGCCTCCCTCAGACGACTCGTCATCCCCCACTCCCAACAGTGGACGTCCTCCTCTGTTGGCGGGCGGCGGGCAATGAAACCAGCATGTTGTGGTACACCCGCCGCCCGCCTACTCTCAGCTGCCCGGGGTTCCTCGGCGTGGGCGCGCACGCCGTCCCCGGGCACGTCGGGCGGGATCTGTAAGCTCCCGATCCCGCTCGGCAGCCTCCTTCCGCGACATAACATCCTCGCAGAAAGAGATTGCTGCCGCCCACTTCCCCGGGCCCTCCAGCATGGCCCCAACTAGGCTGGAGAGTGCGAGGTCGTGGCCGACTTCTCGTTTTAGGACTCGGCGCAGCGCTGAAAAGGCGGGACATTCCTCCAGCGTGTGCTGCGCCGAGTCTTCCTCCGCGCCACAATGGTGGCACACCGTCGTCGCTTCCCGCCCGATGCGACACAGGTAGACACCGAAGCAGCCATGCCCGGTGAACACCTGCGTCGCTCGGTAGGAGAGCCTGCCATGCCGTCTCTCCCGCCACGAGGTGAAGTGCGGCAGGAGAGCCCCGGGGACGCGCTCGCCGGCGTGGGAGCAAAGCTCGGCACGCCATCTGGCGAGCGCTAGTCGCCGGGCCTGGAGCTCGAAGCCCTCGACCGTCTCTCGCTCCGGCGGGGCCCCTCGAGCACGGCTGGCGATGCTAGTGCGCCTATAAACATAGGCGCGCACCGCCGCCTGAAGCTCGAAGGGAAGTTCTCCCGCCAGAGCAAGCGCCGCCACGGTAGACGTAGTGCGGTAACCTCTTATGAGGCGGATGGCCATCCGCCCTTGCAGCCGGCGCAACAACAGCGTGTTGCGCCGGCTAGTCATCACGTACGGCGCCCATATTGGGGCACCGTATAAGGCCATAGACCGCACCACGCCCAGGTATAGGCGGCGCACCAAATCTCCCGGTCCCCCGAGGTTGGGCAGCAGGCGGCCCAAAGAGGCCGCCGCCTTTTCGACTCGGGGGACGAGACGGTCGAGATGCGCATCGAAGCTCCAGCGGCTGTCGAGGATCAGTCCGAGATATTTCAACTCGGACTTCACCTCGACGCAGGCTTCTCCAACCCGGATCCACGATCTGGCCGGTGGCCGAGACCGAGGCCGTCCGTGAAACCAGACAGCCTCGGCCTTCTCCGGGGCTATTTTCAGCCCCAGATCGCGGATCCTCGCGACGACGGCTGCCACCGCAACCTCCGCTCGTCGGATGGTCCTCTCGAAGGTACTCCCGACGGCGACCACCAACGTGTCGTCCGCGTAGCAGACGAGGGTGGCACCGTCGGGCAGGGAGGCCTTCTCCAGGACCGCGTTGTAACCCAGGTCCCACAGGAGCGGTCCTAAAACGGACCCCTGCGGGACCCCGCGGTCCACTTCCCTCCGTATCATCCCGTACCGGCCCGGGTATTCGACCCACCTATCCCGCAGGTAGGCCCCGATCACCCGCCTCAGATAGGGAGGCACCTGGTGATCAACGAGGGCCCCCCTAATGGCGGACCAGGGCAGGGTGTTGAACGCATTGACGATGTCAATGGACACCGCCAAGCACACCCCGCCCCTTGCCACGGCATTGTCCGAGAGGGACTTGACACGGTCGATAGCATCGACCGTCGATCGCCCCTCCCGGAAGCCAAACTGGCAGTCCGCCAGATCTGGGCCGTCGCGGGACAGGTGTCTGGAGAGGCGGGCAACAATGATCTTCTCGAAGATCTTGCCCGCCTCGTCCAGGAGACAAATGGGCCGGTACGCGGAGGGAGAATCCCCCGGCCTCCCATCCTTCCTCAAGAGGACCATCCGACTTTCTCTCCATAGGTCGGGGAACGTCCCCGACCTCAGGAGCCCAGAGTAGAGGCTCCTCAGCCTCTCCCCCAGGACGCTCGCGGCGAGCAACCAGACCCGGCCGGGGATACCGTCCGGCCCCGGGGCGGTATTCTTGCCCCGGAGCCATTTGACGACCCCGGCCATCTCCTCCGGCGCGACCTCAAGATCCGGGGACCACTCATGTTCCTCTGGCTCAGGGACAGGCCGGGACGCCTCCCCGCTAACGGGGAATAAAGCGTCCACGACCCGCCCGAGCAGCCCCGGATCCAGGCTCTCCGTCACGGGGGGCGCCCAGGGACGCAATCGTCCCAATGCCATCTTGTATGGGCGCCCCCACGGATCTCGGTTTAGAGAGCCGAGGAGATCGCGCCAGGCCTGGTCCTTCGCTCGCCTGATGGCCAGCTGCAGGGCGACCACCTTCTCCCGATATCGCCCGTACAGCTGGGCAGCCAGAACGTCGTCCGTACGTCGTCGTCGACGGGTGCGAGCGTACTGGCGTCGCGCGCGGACGCACTCGGTGCGTAACTCCGCTATCGCGCGCGACCACCAGTACACCGCCTTCCTCGGGAAGACCCTGGCCCGGGGCATGGCTACGTCGCAAATGGACGTCATTGCGCCACGGAACCAATGGGCCTCCCCATTCCCGTCGACTGGCCCGGCCGGTGTTGCTGGCCAGGCCACGACGTGGGCTGCCGCCATCAGAGCGTCCTGGTCGAGGCGCTTCAGCGCCCACCGCGGTTGAGGCGAACCCTCATCGGCGGTGCGACGACGGGGTGTCGATAGTGGGGCGGAGGAGAGGTCGAGAACTATGTATCTGTGGTCAGACAACGTCTCGACCCCCTCCGCCACCCTCCACCCCGTAATACGGCGCGCGGCCGGGGGCGTTGCCCACGAAAGGTCAACGATGGACCCCCCGTTATGCCGCACGCACGTATGGACCGAGCCCATATTCAGGAGACGGAGCTCCAGTCCCGCCGCCCAATCCAGCACCTCCCGGCCCCTCGAGTCAGTCCCGGGGGAACCCCAAGCCGTGGCCTTGGCATTGAAGTCCCCCAGGACCAGCACCGGACGGGGATGGCAGCGGGAGACGCATCTCCCTACCCCGTCCAGATACTGCTCAAACTCTTCGAGGGACCACCTCGGAGGTGCGTATATCGCCACAACCGCGGTGCCGCCCCAATCGACGGCCACGTATCCCAGGCCGCGCTCGATAACCGAGCACGGCGGGGACCCCGGCCTCCCAGCCCAAATAATCGCGGCGGAGCCAATCGAGTCCCCCATCCAGTGTGGATGTTTGGGGACCTTGTGCGGCTCCGCCACGACTGCCAACCCGGCACCCCGCTCGGCCAGGCCTTGAAACAGGAGATCCTGCGCTCTGGCCGAGCAGTTGAGGTTAACTTGTATTATCGGGCCCGGGGGCCCAACCTTGACATAACCTTTTTTTTTTTTTTTTTTTTTTTTTTTTTATTTTACGTGGAGGAAATCTGCTCGCCAGACACCCCCGCCCCGCCCGGGGGAGCAGGACGAGGGTAGTGTGGGGATTGACCCACTAAAACCTCCACGGCGACCTGAGGACGCAGGACCGATCGCTGGCGATTCAACGGGGGAGCCACGGGAACTCTTGAAGAACACTACCGCGGCTCCCCCTCGCCTGGCCGGCCATCAATATGGTAACGATGGCCGGCCGCGTCCCGGGGGGAAACAAAATAAATCCTCCCCCCTAAATTCCATTTAAATTCGGCGGCGCGAGGGGTCGCACCCCGCACCGCCCCGACACGGCGACCGCGCGATAGGTGACCAGGGCCCCCGCCCTGATCACAGCGGCCGCCGGGAGGACGACGAGTATATTGGAGGAGGATTACAGTTAACCCTCGCCTCCTTCAGGCGACTCGTCATCCCCCACTCACAACAGGGGAGGTCCTCCTCTGTTGGCGGGCGGCGGGCAATGAAACCAGCATGTTCTGGTACACCCGCCGCCCGCCTACTCTCAGCTGCCCGGGGTTTCTCGGCGTGGGCGCGCACGCCGTCCCCGGGCACGTCGGGCGGGATCTGTAAGCTCCCGATCCCGCTCGGCAGCCTCCTTCCGCGACATAACCTCCTCGCAGAAAGAGATTGCTGCCGCCCACTTCCCCGGGCCCTCCAGCATGGCCCCAACTAGGCTGGAGAGTGCGAGGTCGTGGCCGACTTCTCGTCTTAGGACTCGGCGCAGCGCTGAAAAGGCGGGACATTCCTCCAGCGTGTGCTGCGCCGAGTCTTCCTCCGCGCCACAATGGTGGCACACCGTCGTCGCTTCCCGCCCGATGCGACACAGGTAGACACCGAAGCAGCCATGCCCGGTGAACACCTGCGTCGCTCGGTAGGAGAGCCTGCCATGCCGTCTCTCCCGCCACGAGGTGAAGTGCGGCAGGAGAGCCCCGGGGACGCGCTCGCCGGCGTGGGAGCAAAGCTCGGCACGCCATCTGGCGAGCGCTAACCTTGACATAACCTTGACATAACCTTGACATAACCTTGACATAACCTTGACATAACCTTTTTTTTTTTTTTTTTTTTTTTTATTTTACGTGGAGGAAATCTGCTCGCCAGACACCCCCGCCCCGCCCGGGGGAGCGGGACGAGGGTAGTGTGGGGTTTGACCCACTAAAACCTCCACGGCGACCTGAAGACGCAGGACCGATCGCTGGCGATTCAACGGGGGAGCCACGGGAACTCTTGAAGAACACTACCGCGGCTCCCCCTCGCCTGGCCGGCCTTCAATATGGTAACGATGGCCGGCCGCGTCCCGGGGGGAGATATAATCCTCCCCCCTAAAATCCATTTAAATTCGGCGACGCGAGGGGTCGCACCCCGCACCGCCCCGACACGGCGACCGCGCGATAGGTGACCAGAGCCCCCGCCCTGATCACAGCGGCCGCCGGGGGGACGACGAGTATATTGGAGGAGGATCACAGTTAAACCTCGCCTCCCTCAGGCGACTCGTCATCCCCCACTCCCAACAGTGGACGTCCTCCTCTGTTGGCGGGCGGCGGGCAATGAAACCAGCATGTACTGGTACACCCGCCGCCCGCCTACTCTCAGCTGCCCGGGGTTTCTCGGCGTGGGCGCGCACGCCGTCCCCGGGCACGTCGGGCGGGATCTGTAAGCTCCCGATCCCGCTCGGCAGCCTCCTTCCGCGACATAACCTCCTCGCAGAAAGAGATTGCTGCCGCCCACTTCCCCGGGCCCTCCAGCATGGCCCCAACTAGGCTGGAGAGTGCGAGGTCGTGGCCGACTTCTCGTTTTAGGACTCGGCGCAGCACTGAAAAGGCGGGGCATTCCTCCAGCGTGTGCTGCGCCGAGTCTTCCTCCGCGCCACAATGGTGGCACACCGTCGTCGCTTCCCGCCCGATGCGACACAGGTAGACACCGAAGCAGCCATGCCCGGTGAACACCTGCGTCGCTCGGTAGGAGAGCCTGCCATGCCGTCTCTCCCGCCACGAGGTGAAGTGCGGCAGGAGAGCCCCGGGGACGCGCTCGCCGGCGTGGGAGCAAAGCTCGGCACGCCATCTGGCGAGCGCTAGTCTCCGGGCCTGGAGCTCGAAGCCCTCGACCGTATCTCGCTCCGGCGGGGCCCCTCGAGCACGGCTGGCGATGCTTGTGCGCCCATAAACATAGGCGCGCACCGCCGCCTGAAGCTCGAAGGGAAGTTCTCCCGCCAGAGCAAGCGCCGCCACGGTAGACGTGGTGCGGTAACCTCTTATGAGGCGGATGGCCATCCGCCTCTGCAGCCGGCGCAACAACAGCGTGTTGCGCCGGCTGGTCATCACGTACGGCGCCCAGATTGGGGCACCGTATAAGGCCATAGACCGCACCACGCCCAGGTATAGGCGGCGCACCAAATCTCCCGGTCCCCCGAGGTTGGGCAGCAGGCGGCCCAAAGAGGCCGCCGCCTTTTCGACTCGGGGGACGAGACGGTCGAGATGCGCATCGAAGCACCAGTGGCTGTCGAGGATCAGTCCGAGATATTTCAACTCGGACTTCACCTCGACGCAGGCTTCTCCAACCCGGATCCACGATCTGGCCGGTGGCCGAGACCGAGGCCGTCCGTGAAACCAGACAGCCTCGGCCTTCTCCGGGGCTATTTCCAGCCCCAGATCGTGGATCCTCGCGACGACGGCTGCCACCGCAACCTCTGATCGACGGAAGGTCCTCTCGAAGGTACTCCCGACGGCGACCACCAACGTGTCGTCCGCGTAGCAGACGAGGGTGGCACCGTCGGGCAGGGAGGCCTTTTCCAGGACCGCGTTGTAACCTAGGTCCCACAGGAGCGGTCCTAAAACGGACCCCTGCGGGACCCCGCGGTCCACTTCCCTCCGTATCATCCCGCACCGGCCCGGGTATTCAACCCACCTGTCCCGCAGGTAGGCCCCGATCACCCGCCTCAGATAGGGAGGCACCTGGTGATCGACGAGGGCCTCCCTAATGGCGGACCAGGGCAGGGTGTTGAACGCATTGACGATGTCAATGGACACCGCCAAGCACACCCCGCCCCTTGCCACGGCATTGTCCGAGAGGGACTTGAGACGGTCGATTGCGTCGACCGTCGATCGCCCCTCCCGGAAGCCAAACTGGCAGTCCGCCAGATCTGGGCCGTCGCGGGACAGGTGTCTGGAGAGGCGGGCAACAATGATCTTCTCGAAGATCTTGCCCGCCTCATCCAGGAGACAAATGGGCCGGTACGCGGTGGGAGAATCCCCCGGCCTCCCATCCTTCCTCAAGAGGACCATCCGACTTTCTCTCCATAGGTCGGGGAACGTCCCCGACCTCAGGAGCCCAGAGTAGAGGCTCCTCAGCCTCTCGCCCAGGACGCTCGCGGCGAGCAGCCAGACCCGGCCGGGGATACCGTCCGGCCCCGGGGCGGTATTCTTGCCCCGGAGCCATTTGACGACCCCGGCCATCTCCTCCGGCGCGACCTCAAGATCCGGGGACCACTCATGTTCCTCTGGCTCAGGGACAGGCCGGGACGCCTCCCCGCTAACGGGGAATAAAGCGTCCACGACCCGCCCGAGCAGCCCCGGATCCAGGCTCTCCGTCACGGGGGGCGCCCAGGGACGCAATCGTCCCAATGCCATCTTGTATGGGCGCCCCCACGGATCTCGGTTTAGAGAGCCGAGGAGATCGCGCCAGGCCTGGTCCTTCGCTCGCCTGATGGCCAGCTGCAGGGCGACCACCTTCTCCCGATATCGCCCGTACAGCTGGGCAGCCAGAACGTCGTCCGTACGTCGTCGTCGACGGGCGCGAGCGTACTGGCGTCGCGCGCGGACGCACTCGGTGCGTAACTCCGCTATCGCGCGCGACCACCAGTGCACCGCCTTCCTCGGGAAGACCCTGGCCCGGGGCATGGCGACGTCGCAAATCGACGTCATTGCGCCCCGGAACCAATGGGCCTCCCCATTCCCGTCGACTGGCCCGGCCGGTGTTGCTGGCCAGGCCACGACGTGGGCTGCCGCCATCAGAGCGTCCTGGTCGAGGCGCTTCAGCGCCCACCGCGGTTGAGGCGAACCCTCATCGGCGGGGCGACGACGGGGTGTCGATGATGGGGCGGCGGAGAGGTCGAGAACTATGTATCTGTGGTCAGACAACGTCTCGACCCCTTCCGCCACCTTCCACCCCGTAATACGGCGCGCGGCCGGGGGCGTTGCCCACGAAAGGTCAACGATGGACCCCCCGTTATGCCGCACGCACGTATGGACCGAGCCCGTGTTCAGGAGACGGAGCTCCAGTCCCGCCGCCCAATCCTGCACCTCCCGGCCCCTCGAGTCAGTCCCGGGGGAACCCCAAGCCGTGGCCTTGGCATTGAAGTCCCCCAGGACCAGTACCGGTCGGGGATGGCAGCGGGAGACGCATCTCCCTACCCCGTCCAGATACTGTTCAAACTCTTCGAAGGACCACCTCGGAGGTGCGTATATCGCCACAACCGCGGTGCAGCCCCAATCAACGGCCACGTATCCCAGACCGCGCTCGATAAGCGAGCACGGCGGGGACCCCGGCCTCCCAGCCCAAATAATCGCGGCGGAGCCAATCGAGTCCCCCATCCAGTGTGGATGTTTGGGGACCCTGTGCGGCTCCGCCACGACTGCCAACCCGGCACCCCGCTCGGCCAGGCATTGAAACAGGAGATCCTGCGCTCTGGCCGAGCAGTTGAGGTTAACTTGTATTATCGGGCCCGGGGGCCCCATTACACAGCCGTGTCCATCGCCGTCACGGCCGCGGATGCGGTGGCGTCTGGGACTTTAATGGCCCCATCCGCCCCCGCGGGCGCGGCGGTAGCATCAGGCGATGCTGCCTTTCCGTTGCTGGCCACGGTGGTCGCTGCGTTGGCCATCGTGGTTACCTTCCCTTTTTTATTAAGTCTGGCAGACGGCCTTTGGCCGCCTACCTTGCCTCGCCTCACACTGGCAGGACATGCCCGGCTGCCGAGGCGGTGACCAGACGGCTTGCCCGCGCCCGCACAAAGCGGGCAATTGGGCGTGGCCGTACAGGCTGCCACCTTATGGTCCCGACTGCCGCATCTATAGCAGCAGTCGGACCTATCCTCGGCAGAAGTGCATCGCTGACTGGTGTGGCCAACACCAAGGCAACGGTAACACTGCAGAGGCCTTGCAGTCAGGGCCTCCACGGCTGCCTGGGTCCAGCCGACAGTTATCCGGCCCGCGACAGCAACCTTGCGAGCGGCCGCGGCAGGACATCGGACCCAGAGGGTGCCCAATCCCGAGGGGGAAGCCCGGATTTCGCCGGTATTGATGTCCCCCTCGCTGCACCCGCCCACGCGGGCAACAGCCGCAGCGACCTCCGCCGGCGTGGTCGAATCGACCAGGCCGCGCACCCTAAGGTCAGCTTTTTTGACCGGACGCGCGACCTTTACGCCGGTGCCTGCCAGCGCTTCTGCCACTTTTGTGGCGAGGACGGTGGCCTTGGCGGCCCCATCGGTGCCAGGGACCTCCAAAATTAACCCCCCAGTCACCGCCCTTCGCGGCCTCAGCGAGGCGATGCCAATTTCTGCCAGGTCCACCTTGGACCTGGCAGTGGCCATCGCCTGCGCGTAGGTCATCTCCACGCCAGTCGGGACCGTTATGGTAACCGCTGCTGTGCGTGGCGGTCGTGGAGGCAGGGGTGTCTTCCCGGGGGCCACCGGGACCACCCGCCCTCTTTTATTCGCGGCCGCAGTGGCCTTGGCTGCCGCCTTTTTGGCCTTCCGGCCAACCACCTGAGACCACGCCTCCTGGGGTGCAGGCGCGGCGGAGGGTGGGGCCAATTCTGCTCGCGGTCGAGCGGGCTTCGTCTGGGCCGCTTTAGCCGCCCCAGCTTTCTCACCTTTCTTTTTCTTCTTCGCCCTCCGCCCCACCCTGTCCGAAGACTGTGAGGGGACGGACGGCCCAGGGGCCACCGATCGTAGGGCCGAGTCCGTTCGCGGCGCGAGCTCCTTCCTGAATGACGCCAATTTGGCGTCTATCAGGGCGCCTATTTGCGCCAGAAAATCTGCGGGCGCAGCCGCAGGTGGTGGCGAGGACTTTTCTTGCCCGGAGCGATGGCAATCCCGGGCGTCGACGATCGGCAGCGATACTGAGCCCTTTCCCGGGCGTGGCGGCGGGGGCATTGCAGCAGCAGCCGTTCTCGCCTCCACCACCTGCCGGAGCCGGGCTACCTCCGCCTGCAGCTCCGTCATTTGCCCCCTGAGGACGGCATTTTCGGCCTCCAGGACACGCGTGGCGTCGGTAGCTGACCTCACTGCCAGCTCGGACACCCCTACCCTGCTGTTTAAGGCGGCCACCCTCAGGGCGCGGGCCAAGTTGCCCTTCAGCCCCTTTGACACACCGGAGATCCTGGCCACCTCATCCAGGCTCTCCAATATAGCGGCCGCGACATCCCGCGTCGGACGGTTGCGGAAATTTTCCGCGATATCCGTCTCGTCCGGGAGCGGGACGCTCGATCGCGATGGTCTCGGCACGGGGGCACCCGGGTCGAATATCGCCGCCACCTCCCTTGCCTCGGCCTCCAGCTGCGAAGCCTCGGCCAGCCTAAGTTTGGCCTCTGCGAGGCCAACATATTCGCCGGTCGTCGGCGGCCGTCCTCTCTTCCTCGCTGACGACGAGCCTGGGACACTCTGCGATGAGTGGTGGGAGGAGACAGAGAAATCTGACTCCTCGCCCTCATCGCACTCACCAAGGCCCGCTGCGGTCCTCTTTTTGCCGCGTGTTGCAGAATGCCTCCGCGACACCGGCTCTGTACACCTTTTGAGGCGCACGATAGGCCCGCGCACCTCCACCTCACGCTCGTTTCCCCCCTCCCCGGTTGTTTGTGAAAAAGTAGACTCCATACTTAATCCCACGAGTGTGGTCGGAAAGGAGGTCACCCCGGGTAGAGCCGCCATACCCGGGGAAGGCTAATACGCCCGGGGGGTCGCCAGGTACCCCGGGGTTGTCCGCTAACGATTGGTGCACCCACCAACCATAGCTGGCGCTTACTCCAGCTACGCCCTCTTCACCGCGCAACACTGCTTGGGGCTAGGGATTTTTTAGAGAGGTTGTCATCCTCGCGGCCCGGCCGGTTAAGGCAAGACCCCCGTTCCTGTAAAACATGACCACAGGTTTACGGTATGTGTCCGACTTTAGTTGGCCCCTCACCTCAAGCCACTCCGGCATGGTAGAACCTGCCAGGGAATAAATTCCCCGCCGGCACAGCCTTGAGGATCATTAGGGCACGAAGCCCCCCCACCACGACAAGGTAGCGGACACGGGGGGGACCTTGACATAACCTTTTTTTTTTTTTTTTTTTTTTTTTTTTTATTTTACGTGGAGGAAATCTGCTCGCCAGACACCCCCGCCCCGCCCGGGGGAGCGGGACGAGGGTAGTGTGGGGTTTGACCCACTAAAACCTCCACGGCGACCTGAGGACGCAGGACCGATCGCTGGCGATTCAACGGGGGAGCCACGGGAACTCTTGAAGAACACTACCGCGGCTCCCCCTCGCCTGGCCGGCCATCAGGATGGTAACGATGGCCGGCCGCGTCCCGGGGGGAAATAAAATAAATCCTCCCCCCTAAAATCCATTTAAATTCGGCGGCGCGAGGGGTCGCTCCCCGCACCGCCCCGACACGGCGACCGCGCGATAGGTGACCAGGGCCCCCGCCCTGATCACAGCGGACGCCGGGGGGACGACGAGTATATTGGAGGAGGATTACAGTTAACCCTCGCCTCCTTCAGGCGACTCGTCATCCCCCATCCCCAACAGTGGGCGTCCTCCTCTGTTGGCGGGCGGCGGGCAATGAAACCAGCATGTACTGGTACACCCGCCGCCCGCCTACTCTCAGCTGCCCGGGGTTTCTCGGCGTGGGCGCGCACGCCGCCCCCGGGCACGTCGGGCGGGATCTGTAAGCTCCCGATCCCGCTCGGCAGCCTCCTTCCGCGACATAACCTCCTCGCAGAAAGAGATTGCTGCCGCCCACTTCCCCGGGCCCTCCAGCATGGCCCCAACTAGGCTGGAGAGTGCGAGGTCGTGGCCGACTTCTCGTTTTAGGACTCGGCGCAGCGCTGAAAAGGCGGGACATTCCTCCAGCGTGTGCTGCGCCGAGTCTTCCTCCGCGCCACAATGGTGGCACACCGTCGTCGCTTCCCGCCCGATGCGACACAGGTAGACACCGAAGCAGCCATGCCCGGTGAACACCTGCGTCGCTCGGTAGGAGAGCCTGCCATGCCGTCTCTCCCGCCACGAGGTGAAGTGCGGCAGGAGAGCCCCGGGGACGCGCTCGCCGGCGTGGGAGCAAAGCTCGGCACGCCATCTGGCCAGCGCTAGTCTCCGGGCCTGGAGCTCGAAGCCCTCGACCGTCTCTCGCTCCGGCGGGGCCCCTCGAGCACGGCTGGCGATGCTTGTGCGCCCATAAACATAGGCGCGCACCGCCGCCTGAAGCTCGAAGGGAAGTTCTCCCGCCAGAGCAAGCGCCGCCACGGTAGACGTGGTGCGGTAACCTCTTATGAGGCGGATGGCCATCCGCCTCTGCAGCCGGCGCAACAACAGCGTGTTGCGCCGGCTGGTCATCACGTACGGCGCCCAGATTGGGGCACCGTATAAGGCCATAGACCGCACCACGCCCAGGTATAGGCGGCGCACCAAATCTCCCGGTCCCCCGAGGTTGGGCAGCAGGCGGCCCAAAGAGGCCGCCGCCTTTTCGACTCGGGGGACGAGACGGTCGAGATGCGCATCGAAGCTCCAGCGGCTGTCGAGGATCAGTCCGAGATATTTCAACTCGGACTTCACCTCGACGCAGGCTTCTCCAACCCGGATCCACGATCTGGCCGGTGGCCGAGACCGAGGCCGTCCGTGAAACCAGACAGCCTCGGCCTTCTCCGGGGCTATTTTCAGCCCCAGATCGCGGATCCTCGCGACGACGGCTGCCACCGCAACCGCTGCTCGTCGGATGGTCCTCTCGAAGGTACTCCCGACGGCGACCACCAACGTGTCGTCCGCGTAGCAGACGAGGGTGGCACCGTCGGGCAGGGAGGCCTTTTCCAGGACCGCGTTGTAACCCAGGTCCCACAGGAGCGGTCCTAAAACGGACCCCTGCGGGACCCCGCGGTCCACTTCCCTCCGTATCACCCCGTACCGGCCCGGGTATTCAACCCACCTGTCCCGCAGGTAGGCCCCGATCACCCGCCTCAGATAGGGAGGCACCTGGTGATCGACGAGGGCCTCCCTAATGGCGGACCAGGGCAGGGTGTTGAACGCATTGACGATGTCAATGGACACCGCCAAGCACACCCCGCCCCTTGCCACGGCATTGTCCGAGAGGGACTTGAGACGGTCGATAGCGTCGACCGTCGATCGCCGCTCCCGGAAGCCAAACTGGCAGTCCGCCAGATCTGGGCCGTCGCGGGACAGGTGTCTGGAGAGGCGGGCAACAATGATCTTCTCGAAGATCTTGCCCGCCTCATCCAGGAGACAAATGGGCCGGAACGCGGAGGGAGAATCCCCCGGCCTCCCATCCTTCCTCAAGAGGACCATCCGACTTTCTCTCCATAGGTCGGGGAACGTCCCCGACTTCAGGAGCCCAGAGTAGAGGCTCCTCAGCCTCTCCCCCAGGACGCTCGCGGCGAGCAACCAGACCCGGCCGGGGATACCGTCCGGCCCCGGAGCGGTATTCTTGCCCCGGAGCCATTTGACGACCCCGGCCATCTCCTCCGGCGCGACCTCAAGATCCGGGGACCACTCATGTTCCTCTGGCTCAGGGACGGGCCGGAACGCCTCCCCGCTAACGGGGAATAAAGCGTCCACGACCCGCCCGAGCAGCCCCGGATCCAGGCTCTCCGTCACGGGGGGCGCCCAGGGACGTAATCGTCCCAATGCCATCTTGTATGGGCGCCCCCACGGATCTCGGTTCAGAGAGCCGAGGAGATCGCGCCAGGCCTGGTCCCTCGCTCGCCTGATGGCCAGCTGCAGGGCGACCACCTTCTCCCGATATCTCCCATACAGCTGGGCAGCCAGCACGTCGTCCGTACGTCGTCGTCGACGGGCGCGAGCGTACTGGCGTCGCGCGCGGACGCACTCGGTGCGTAATTCCGCTATTTCTCGCGACCACCAGTACACCGCCTTCCTCGGGAAGACCCTGGCCCGGGGCATGGCGACGTCGCAAATCGACGTCATTGCGCCCCGGAACCACTGGGCCTCCCCATTCCCGTCGACTGGCCCAGCCGGTGTTGCTGGCCAGGCCACGACGTGTGCTGCCGCCATCAGAGCGTCCTGGTCGAGGCGCTTCAGCGCCCACCGCGGCTGAGGCGAACCCTCATCGGCGGGGCGACGACGGGGTGTCGATGGTGGGGCGCCGGAGAGGTCGAGAACTATGTATCTGTGGTCAGACAACGTCTCGACCCCTTCCGCCACCCTCCACCCCGTAATACGGCGCGCGGCCGGGGGCGTTGCCCACGAAAGGTCAACGATGGACCCCCCGTTATGCCGCACGCACGTATGGACCGAGCCCGTGTTCAGAAGACGGAGCTCCAGTCCCGCCGCCCAATCCAGCACCTCCCGGCCCCTCGAATCAGTCCCGGGGGAACCCCAAGCCGTGGCCTTGGCATTAAAGTCCCCCAGGACCAGCACCGGACGGGGATGGCAGCGGGAGACGCATCTCCCTACCCCGTCCAGATACTGCTCAAACTCTTCGAGGGACCACCTTGGAGGTGCGTATATCGCCACAACCGCGGTGCCGCCCCAATCAACGGCCACGTATCCCAGGCCGCTCTCGATAAGCGAGCACGGCGGGGACCCCGGCCTCCCAGCCCAAATAATCGCGGCGGAGCCAATCGAGTCCCCCATCCAGTGTGGATGTTTGGGGACCCTGTGCGGCTCCGCCACGACTGCCAACCCGGCACCCCGCTCGGCCAGGCATTGAAACATGAGATCCTGCGCTCTGGCCGAGCAGTTGAGGTTAACTTGTATTATCGGGCCCGGGGGCCCCATTACACAGCCGTGTCCATCGCCGTCACGGCCGCGGATGCGGTGGCGTCTGGGACTTTATTGGTCCCATCCGCCCCCGCGGGTGCGGCGGTAGCATCAGGAGGTGCCGCCTTTTCGTTGCTGGCCACGGTGGTCGCTGCCTTGGCCATCGTGGTTCCCTTCCCTTTTTTATTAAATCTGGCAGACGACCTTTGGCCGCCCCCCTTGCCTCGCCCCGCACCGGCAGGACATGCCCGGCTCCCGAGGCGGTGACCAGACGGCTTGCCCGCGCCCGCACAAAGCGGACAATTGGGCGTGGCCGTACAGGCTGCCACCTTATGGTCCCGACTGCCGCATCTATAGCAGCAGTTGGACCTATCCTCGGCAGAAGTGCACCGCTGACTGGTGTGGCCAACACCAAGGCAACGGTAACACTGCAGGGGCCGGGCACTCAGGGCCTCCACGGCTGCCTGGGTCCAGCCGACAGTTATCCGGCCCGCGACAGCAACCTTGCGAGCGGCCGCGGCAGGACATCGGACCCAGAGGGTGCCCAATCCCGAGGGGGAAGCCCGGATTTCGCCGGTATTGATGTCCCCCTCGCTGCACCCGCCCACGCGGGCAACAGCCGCAGCGACCTCCGCCGGCGTGGTCGAGTCGACCAGGCCGCGCACCCTAAGGTCAGCTTTTTTGACCGGACGCGCGACCTTTACGCCGGTGCCTGCCAGCGCTTCCGCCACTTTTGTGGCGAGGACGGTGGCCTTGGCGGCCCCATCGGTGCCAGGGACCTCCAAAATTAACCCCCCAGTCACCGCCCTTCGCGGCCTCAGCGAGGCGATGCCAATTTCTGCCAGGTCAACCTTGGACCTGGCAGTGGCCATCGCCTGCGCGTAAGTAATGTCCACGCCAGACGGAACCGTTATGGTAACCGCTGCTGTGCGTGGCGGTCGAGGAGGCAGGGGTGTCTTCCTGGGGGCCGCCGGGACCACCCGTCCTTTTCTATTCGCGGCCGCAGTGGCCTTGGCAGCCGCCTTTTTGGCCTTCCGGCCAACCACCTGGGACCACGCCTCCTGAGGTGGAGGCGCGGCGGAGTGTGGGGCCAATTCTGCTCGAGGTCGAGCGGGCTCCGTCTGGGCCGCTATAGCCGCCCCAGATTTCCCACCTTTCTTTTTCTTCTTCGCCCTCCGCCCCACCCCGTCCGAAGACTGTGAGGGGACGGACGGTCCAGGGGCCACCGATCGTAGGGCCGAGTCCGTTCGCGGCGCGAGCTCCTTCCTGAATGACGCCAATTTGGCGTCCATCAGGGCGCCTATTTGCGCCAGAAAATCTGCGGGCGCAGCCGCAGGTGGTGGCGAGGACTTTTCTTGCCCGGAGCGATGGCAATCCCGGGCGCCGACGATCGGCGGCGATACTGAGCCCTCTCCCGGGCGCCGTGGCGGAGGCATTGCGGCAGCAGCCGTTCTCGCCTCCACCACCTGCCGGAGCCGGGCCACCTCCGCCTGCAGCTCCGTCATTTGCCCCCTGAGAACTGCATTTTCGGCCTCCAGGACACGCGTGGCGTCGGTAGCTGACCTCACTGCCAGCTCCGACACCCCTACCCTGCCGTTTAAGGCGGCCACCCTCAGGGCGCGGGCCAAATTGCCCTTCAGCCCCTTTGACACGCCGGAGATCCTGGCCACTTCATCCAGGCTCTCCAATATAGCGGCCGCGACATCCCGCGTCGGACGGTTGCGGAAATTTTCCGCTATATCCGTCTCGTCCGGGAGCGGGACGCTCGACCGCGATGGTCTCGGCACGGGGGCTCCCGGGTCGAATATCGCCGCCACCTCCCTCGCCTCGGCCTCCAGCTGCGAAGCCTCGGCCAGCCTAAGTTTGGCCTCTGCGAGGCCAACATATTCGCCGGTCGTCGGCGGCCGTCCTCTTTTCCTCGCTGACGACGAGCCCGGGACACTCTGCGATGAGTGGTTTGAGGAGACAGAGAAATCTGACTCCTCCCCCTCATCGCACTCACCAAGGCCCGCTGCGGTCCTCTTTTTGCCGCGTGTTGCAGAATGCCTCCGCGACACCGGCTCTGTACATCTTTTGAGGCGCACGATAGGACCGCGCACCTCCACCTCACGCTCGTTTCCCCCCTCCCCGGTTATTTGTTTAAAAGAATCCATAATTGGTCCCACGAGTGTGGTCGGAAAGAAGGTCACCCCGGGCAGAGCCGCCATACCCGGGGAAGGCTAATACACCCGGGGGTCGCCAGGTACCCCGGGGTTGTCCGCTAAAGATTGGTGCACCCACCAACCATAGCTGGCGCTTACTCCAGCTACACCCTCATCACCGCGTAACACTGCTTGGGGCTAGGGATTTTTTAGAGAGGTTGTCATCCTCGCGGCCCGGCCGGTTAAGGCAAGACCCCCGTTCCTGTAAAACATGACCACAGGTTTACGGTATGTGTCCGACTTTAGTTGGCCCCTCCCCTCAAGCCACTCCGGCATGGTAGAACCTGCCAGGGAATAAATTCCCCGCCGGCACAGCCTTGAGGATCATTAGGGCACGAAGCCCCCCCACCACGACAAGGTAGCGGACACGGGGGGGGGACCTTGACATAACCTTGACATAACCTTGACATAACCTTTTTTTTTTTTTTTTTTTATTTTACGTGGAGGAAATCTGCTCGCCAGACACCCCCGCCCCGCCCGGGGGAGCGGGACGAGGGTAGTGTGGGGTTTGACCCACTAAAACCTCCACGGCGACCTGAGGACGCAGGACCGATCGCTGGCGATTCAACGGGGGAGCCACGGGAACTCTTGAAGAACACTACCGCGGCTCCCCCTCGCCTGGCCGGCCATCAAGATGGTAACGATGGCCGACCTCGTCCCGGGGGGAGATAAATCCTCCCCCCTAGAATCCATTTAAATTCGGCGGCGCGAGGGGTCGCACCCCGCACCGCCCCGACACGGCGACCGCGCGATAGATGACCAGGGCCCCCGCCCTGATCACAGCGGCCGCCGGGGGGACGACGAGTATATTGGAGGAGGATCACAGTTAATCCTCGCCTCCTTCAGGCGACTCGTCATCCCCAACTCCCAACAGTGGAGGTCCTCCTCTGTTGGCGGGCGGCGGGCAATGAAACCAGCATGTTCTGGTACACCCGCCGCCCGCCTACTCTCAGCTGCCCGGGGTTTCTCGGCGTGGGCGCGCACGCCGCCCCCGGGCACGTCGGGCGGGATCTGTAAGCTCCCGATCCCGCTCGGCAGCCTCCTTCCGCGACATAACCTCCTCGCAGAAAGAGATTGCTGCCGCCCACTTCCCCGGTCCCTCCAGCATGGCCCCAACTAGGCTGGAGAGTGCGAGGTCGTGACCGACTTCCCGTTTTAGGACTCGGCGCAGCGCTGAAAAGGCGGGACATTCCTCCAGCGTGTGCTGCGCCGAGTCTTCCTCCGCGCCACAATGGTGGCACACCGTCGTCGCTTCCCGCCCGATGCGACACAGGTAGACACCGAAGCAGCCATGCCCGGTGAACACCTGCGTCGCTCGGTAGGAGAGCCTGCCATGCCGTCTCTCCCGCCACGAGGTGAAGTGCGGCAGGAGAGCTCCGGGGACGCGCTCGCCGGCGTGGGAGCGAAGCTCGGCACGCCATCTGGCGAGCGCTAGTCGCCGGGCCTGGAGCTCGAAGCCCTCGACCGTCTCGCGCTCCGGCGGGGCCCCTCGAGCACGGCTGGCGATGCTAGTGCGCCTATAAACATAGGCGCGAACCGCCGCCTGAAGCTCGAAGGGAAGTTCTCCCGCCAGAGCAAGCGCCGCCACGGTAGACGTGGTGCGGTAACCTCTTATGAGGCGAATGGCCATCCGCCTCTGCAGCCGGCGCAACAACAGCGTGTTGCGCCGGCTGGTCATCACGTACGGCGCCCATATTGGGGCACCGTATAAGGCCATAGACCGCACCACGCCAAGGTATAGGCGGCGCACCAAATCTCCCGGTCCCCCGAGGTTGGGCAGCAGGCGGCCCAAAGAGGCCGCCGCCTTTTCGACTCGGGGGACGAGACGGTCGAGATGCGCATCGAAGCACCAGTGGCTGTCGAGGATCAGTCCGAGATATTTCAACTCGGACTTCACCTCGACGCAGGCTTCTCCAACCCGGATCCACGATCTGGCCGGTGGCCGAGACCGAGGCCGTCCGTGAAACCAGACAGCCTCGGCCTTCTCCGGGGCTATTTTCAGCCCCAGATCGCGGATCCTCGCGACGACGGCTGCCACCGCAACCTCTGCTCGACGGATGGTCCTCTCGAAGGTACTCCCGACGGCGACCACCAACGTGTCGTCCGCGTAGCAGACGAGGGTGGCACCGTCGGGCAGGGAGGCCTTTTCCAGGACCGCGTTGTAACCTAGGTCCCACAGGAGCGGTCCTAAAACGGACCCCTGCGGGACCCCGCGGTCCACTTCCCTCCGTATCATCCCGCACCGGCCCGGGTATTCAACCCACCTGTCGCGCAGGTAGGCCCCGATCACCCGCCTCAGATAGGGAGGCACCTGGTGATCGACGAGGGCCTCCCTAATGGCGGACCAGGACAGGGTGTTGAACGCATTGACGATGTCAATGGACACCGCCAAGCACACCCCGCCCCTTGCCACGGC
This sequence comes from Megalopta genalis, assembly GCF_051020955.1. Lineage (NCBI taxonomy): Eukaryota > Metazoa > Arthropoda > Insecta > Hymenoptera > Halictidae > Megalopta > Megalopta genalis. Next base: position 3,386,925 of record NW_027476091.1, on the reverse strand, counting down.
ATTGTCCGAGAGGGACTTGAGACGGTCGATTGCGTCGACCGTCGATCGCCCCTCCCGGAAGCCAAACTGGCAGTCCGCCAGATCTGGGCCGTCGCGGGACAGGTGTCTGGAGAGGCGGGCAACAATGATCTTCTCGAAGATCTTGCCCGCCTCATCCAGGAGACAAATGGGCCGGTACGCGGAGGGAGAATCCCCCGGCCTCCCATCCTTCCTCAAGAGGACCATCCGACTTTCTCTCCATAGGTCGGGGAACGCCCCGACCTCAGGAGCCCAGAGTAGAGGCTCCTCAGCCTCTCGCCCAGGACGCTCGCGGCGAGCAGCCAGACCCGGCCGGGGATACCGTCCGGCCCCGGGGCGGTATTCTTGCCCCGGAGCCATTTGACGACCCCGGCCATCTCCTCCGGCGCGACCTCAAGATCCGGGGACCACTCATGTTCCTCTGGCTCAGGGACAGGCCGGGACGCCTCCCCGCTAACGGGGAATAAAGCGTCCACGACCCGCCCGAGCAGCCCCGGATCCAGGCTCTCCGTCACGGGGGGCGCCCAGGGACGCAATCGTCCCAATGCCATCTTGTATGGGCGCCCCCACGGATCTCGGTTTAGAGAGCCGAGGAGATCGCGCCAGGCCTGGTCCTTCGCTCGCCTGATGGCCAGCTGCAGGGCGACCACCTTCTCCCGATATCGCCCGTACAGCTGGGCAGCCAGAACGTCGTCCGTACGTCGTCGTCGACGGGCGCGAGCGTACTGGCGTCGCGCGCGGACGCACTCGGTGCGTAACTCCGCTATCGCGCGCGACCACCAGTACACCGCCTTCCTCGGGAAGACCCTGGCCCGGGGCATGGCTACGTCGCAAATGGACGTCATTGCGCCACGGAACCAATGGGCCTCCCCATTCCCGTCGACTGGCCCGGCCGGTGTTGCTGGCCAGGCCACGACGTGGGCCGCCGCCATCAGAGCGTCCTGGTCGAGGCGCTTCAGCGCCCACCGCGGTCGAGGCGAACCTTCATCGGCGGGGCGACGACGGAGTGTCGATGGTGGGGCCGCGGAGAGGTCGAGAACTATGTATCTGTGGTCAGACAACGTCTCGACCCCTTCCGCCACCCTCCACCCCGTAATACGGCGCGCGGCCTGGGGCGTTGCCCACGAAAGGTCAACGATGGACCCCCCGTTATGCCGCACGCACGTATGGACCGAGCCCGTGTTCAGGAGACGGAGCTCCAGTCCCGCCGCCCAATCCAGCACCTCCCGGCCCCTCGAATCAGTCCCGGGGGAACCCCAAGCCGTGGCCTTGGCATTAAAGTCCCCCAGGACCAGCACCGGACGGGGATGGCAGCGGGAGACGCATCTCCCTACCCCGTCCAGATACTGCTCAAACTCTTCGAGGGACCACCTTGGAGGTGCGTATATCGCCACAACCGCGGTGCCGCCCCAATCGACGGCCACGTATCCCAGGCCGCGCTCGATAAGCGAGCACGGCGGGGACCCCGGCCTCCCAGCCCAAATAATCGCGGCGGAGCCAATCGAGTCCTCCATCCAGTGTGGATGTTTGGGGACCCTGTGCGGCTCCGCCACGACTGCCAACCCGGCACCCCGCTCGGCCAGGCATTGAAACAGGAGATCCTGCGCTCTGGCCGAGCAGTTGACGTTAACTTGTATTATCGGGCCCGGGGGCCCCATTACACAGCCGTGTCCATCGCCGTCACGGCCGCGCATGCGGTGGCGTCTGGGACTTTAGTGGCCCCATCCGCCCACGCGGGCGCGGCGGTAGCATCAGGCGATGCCACCTTTTCGTTGCTGGCCACGGTGGTCGCTGCCTTGGCCATCGTGGTTTCCCTCCCCTTTTTATTATACCTGGCAGACGGCCTTTGGCCGCCTCCCCTGCCCCGCCCCGCACTGGCAGGACAAGCCCGGCTGCCGAGGCGGTGACCAGACGGCTTGCCCGCGCCCGCACAAAGCGGACAATTGGGCGTGGCCGTACAGGCTGCCACCTTATGGTCCCGACTGCCGCATCTATAGCAGCAGTCGGACCTATCCTCGGCAGAAGTGCACCGCTGACTGGTGTGGCCAACACCAAGGCAACGGTAACACTGCAGAGGCCGGGCACTCAGGGCCTCCACGGCTGCCTGGGTCCAGCCGACAGTTATCCGGCCCGCGACAGCAACCTTGCGAGCGGCCGCGGCAGGACATCGGAGCCAGAGGGTGCCCAATCCCGAGGAGGAAGACCGAATTTCGCCGGTATTGATGTCCCCCTCGCTGCACCCGCCCACGCGGGCAACAGCCGCAGCGACCTCCGCCGGCGTGGTCGAATCGACCAGGCCGCGCACCCTAAGGTCAGCTTTTTTGACCGGACGCGCGACCTTTACGCCGGTGCCTGCCAGCGCTTCCGCCACTTTTGTGGCGAGGACGGTGGCCTTGGCGGCCCCATCGGTGCCAGGGACCTCCAAAATTAACCTCCCAGTCACCGCCCTTCGCGGCCGCAGCGAGGCGATGCCAATTTCTGCCAGGTCCACCTTGGACCTGGCAGTGGCCATCGCCTGCGCGTAAGTAATGTCCACGCCAGACGGAACCGTTATGGTAACCGCTGCTGTGCGTGGCGGTCGAGGAGGCAGGGGTGTCTTCCTGGGCGCCGCCGGGACCACCCGTCCTTTTCTATTCGCGGCAGCAGTGGCCTTGGCAGCCGCCTTTTTGGCCTTCCGGCCAACCACCTGGGACCACGCCTCCTGGTGTGGAAGCGCGGCGGAGTGTGGGGCCAATTCTGCTCGAGGTCGTGCGGGCTCCGTCTGGGCCGCTATAGCCGCCCCAGATTTCCCACCTTTCTTCTTCTTCTTCGTCTTCCGCCCCACCCTGTCCGAAGACTGTGAGGGGACGGACGGCCCAGGTGCCACCGATCGCAGGGCCGAGTCCGTTCGCGGCGCGAGCTCCCTCCTGAATGACGCCAATTTGGCGTCTATCAGGGCGCTTATCTGCGCCAGAAAATCTGCGGGCGCAGTCGCATGTGGGGGCGAGGACTTTTCTTGCCCGGAGCGTTGGCAGTCCCGGGCGGCGACGATCGGCGGCGATACTGAGCCCTCTCCCGGGCGCGGCGGCGGAGGCATTGCGGCAGCAGCCGTACTCGCCTCCACCACCTGCCGGAGCCGAGCCACCTCCGCCCGCAGCTCCGTCATTTGCCCCCTGAGGACGGCATTCTCTGCCTCCAGGGCACGCGTGGCGTCGGTAGCTGACCTAACCGCAAGCTCGGACACCCCCACCCTGCCGTTTAAGGCGGCCACCCTTAGGGCGCGGGCCAAATTGCCCTTCAGCCCCTTTGACACGCCGGAGATCCTGGCCACTTCATCCAGGCTCTCCAATATAGCGGCCGCGACATCCCGCGTTGGACGGTTGCGGAAATTTTCCGCTATATCCGTCTCGTCCGGGAGCGGGACGCTCGACCGCGATGGTCTCGGCACGGGGGCTCCCGGGTCGAATATCGCCGCCACCTCCCTTGCCTCGGCCTCCAGCTGCGAAGCCTCGGCCAGCCTAAGTTTGGCCTCTGCGAGGCCAACATATTCGCCGGTCGTCGGCGGCCGTCCTCTTTTCCTCGCTGACGACGAGCCCGGGACACTCTGCGATGAGTGGTGGGAGGAGACAGAGAAATCTGACTCCTCCCCCTCATCGCACTCACCAAGGCCCGCTGCGGTCCTCTTTTTGCCGCGTGTCGCCGAATGCCTCCGCGACACCGGCTCTGTGCATCTTTTGAGGCGCACGATAGGCCCGCGCACCTCCACCTCACGCTCGTTTCCCCCCTCCCCGGTTGTTTGTGAAAAAGTAGACTCCATACTTAATCCCACGAGTGTGGTCGGAAAGGAGGTCACCCCGGGTAGAGCCGCCATACCCGGGGAAGGCTAATACGCCCGGGGGGTCGCCAGGTACCCCGGGGTTGTCCGCTAACGATTGGTGCACCCACCAACCATAGCTGGCGCTTACTCCAGCTACGCCCTCTTCACCGCGCAACACTGCTTGGGGCTAGGGATTTTTTAGAGAGGTTGTCATCCTCGCGGCCCGGCCGGTTAAGGCAAGACCCCCGTTCCTGTAAAACATGACCACAGGTTTACGGTATGTGTCCGACTTTAGTTGGCCCCTCACCTCAAGCCACTCCGGCATGGTAGAACCTGCCAGGGAATAAATTCCCCGCCGGCACAGCCTTGAGGATCATTAGGGCACGAAGCCCCCCCACCACGACAAGGTAGCGGACACGGGGGGGACCTTGACATAACCTTTTTTTTTTTTTTTTTTTTATTTTACGTGGAGGAAATCTGCTCGCCAGACACCCCCGCCCCGCCCGGGGGAGCGGGACGAGGGTAGTGTGGGGTTTGACCCACTAAAACCTCCACGGCGACCTGAGGACGCAGGACCGATCGCTGGCGATTCAACGGGGGGGCCACGGGAACTCTTGAAGAACACTACCGCGGCTCCCCCTTGCCTGGCCGGCCATCAGGATGGTAACGATGGCCGGCCGCGTCCCGGGGGGAAATAAAATAAATCCTCCCCCCTAAAATCCATTTAAATTCGGCGACGCGAGGGGTCGCACCCCGCACCGCCCCGACACGGCGACCGCGCGATAGGTGACCAGAGCCCCCGCCCTGATCACAGCGGCCGCCGGGGGGACGACGAGTATATTGGAGGAGGATCACAGTTAAACCTCGCCTCCCTCAGGCGACTCGTCATCCCCCACTCCCAACAGTGGACGTCCTCCTCTGTTGGCGGGCGGCGGGCAATGAAACCAGCATGTACTGGTACACCCGCCGCCCGCCTACTCTCAGCTGCCCGGGGTTTCTCGGCGTGGGCGCGCACGCCGTCCCCGGGCACGTCGGGCGGGATCTGTAAGCTCCCGATCCCGCTCGGCAGCCTCCTTCCGCGACATAACCTCCTCGCAGAAAGAGATTGCTGCCGCCCACTTCCCCGGGCCCTCCAGCATGGCCCCAACTAGGCTGGAGAGTGCGAGGTCGTGGCCGACTTCTCGTTTTAGGACTCGGCGCAGCGCTGAAAAGGCGGGGCATTCCTCCAGCGTGTGCTGCGCCGAGTCTTCCTCCGCGCCACAATGGTGGCACACCGTCGTCGCTTCCCGCCCGATGCGACACAGGTAGACACCGAAGCAGCCATGCCCGGTGAACACCTGCGTCGCTCGGTAGGAGAGCCTGCCATGCCGTCTCTCCCGCCACGAGGTGAAGTGCGGCAGGAGAGCCCCGGGGACGCGCTCGCCGGCGTGGGAGCAAAGCTCGGCACGCCATCTGGCGAGCGCTAGTCTCCGGGCCTGGAGCTCGAAGCCCTCGACCGTCTCTCGCTCCGGCGGGGCCCCTCGAGCACGGCTGGCGATGCTTGTGCGCCCATAAACATAGGCGCGCACCGCCGCCTGAAGCTCGTAGGGAAGTTCTCCCGCCAGAGCAAGCGCCGCCACGGTAGACGTGGTGCGGTAACCTCTTATGAGGCGGATGGCCATCCGCCTCTGCAGCCGGCGCAACAACAGCGTGTTGCGCCGGCTGGTCATCACGTACGGCGCCCAGATTGGGGCACCGTATAAGGCCATAGACCGCACCACGCCCAGGTATAGGCGGCGCACCAAATCTCCCGGTCCCCCGAGGTTGGGCAGCAGGCGGCCCAAAGAGGCCGCCGCCTTTTCGACTCGGGGGACGAGACGGTCGAGATGCGCATCGAAGCACCAGTGGCTGTCGAGGATCAGTCCGAGATATTTCAACTCGGACTTCACCTCGACGCAGGCTTCTCCAACCCGGATCCACGATCTGGCCGGTGGCCGAGACCGAGGCCGTCCGTGAAACCAGACAGCCTCGGCCTTCTCCGGGGCTATTTTCAGCCCCAGATCGCGGATCCTCGCGACGACGGCTGCCACCGCAACCTCTGCTCGTCGGATGGTCCTCTCGAAGGTACTCCCGACGGCGACCACCAGCGTGTCGTCCGCGTAGCAGACGAGGGTGGCACCGTCGGGCAGGGAGGCCTTCTCCAGGACCGCGTTGTAACCCAGGTCCCACAGGAGCGGTCCTAAAACGGACCCCTGCGGGACCCCGCGGTCCACTTCCCTCCGTATCATCCCGCACCGGCCCGGGTATTCAACCCACCTGTCCCGCAGGTAGGCCCCGATCACCCGCCTCAGATAGGGAGGCACCTGGTGATCGACGAGGGCCTCCCTAATGGCGGACCAGGGCAGGGTGTTGAACGCATTGACGATGTCAATGGACACCGCCAAGCACACCCCGCCCCTTGCCACGGCATTGTCCGAGAGGGACTTGAGACGGTCGATTGCGTCGACCGTCGATCGCCCCTCCCGGAAGCCAAACTGGCAGTCCGCCAGATCTGGGCCGTCGCGGGACAGGTGTCTGGAGAGGCGGGCAACAATGATCTTCTCGAAGATCTTGCCCGCCTCATCCAGGAGACAAATGGGCCGGTACGCGGTGGGAGAATCCCCCGGCCTCCCATCCTTCCTCAAGAGGACCATCCGACTTTCTCTCCATAGGTCGGGGAACGTCCCCGACCTCAGGAGCCCAGAGTAGAGGCTCCTCAGCCTCTCGCCCAGGACGCTCGCGGCGAGCAGCCAGACCCGGCCGGGGATACCGTCCGGCCCCGGGGCGGTATTCTTGCCCCGGAGCCATTTGACGACCCCGGCCATCTCCTCCGGCGCGACCTCAAGATCCGGGGACCACTCATGTTCCTCTGGCTCAGGGACAGGCCGGGACGCCTCCCCGCTAACGGGGAATAAAGCGTCCACGACCCGCCCGAGCAGCCCCGGATCCAGGCTCTCCGTCACGGGGGGCGCCCAGGGACGCAATCGTCCCAATGCCATCTTGTATGGGCGCCCCCACGGATCTCGGTTTAGAGAGCCGAGGAGATCGCGCCAGGCCTGGTCCTTCGCTCGCCTGATGGCCAGCTGCAGGGCGACCACCTTCTCCCGATATCGCCCGTACAGCTGGGCAGCCAGAACGTCGTCCGTACGTCGTCGTCGACGGGCGCGAGCGTACTGGCGTCGCGCGCGGACGCACTCGGTGCGTAACTCCGCTATCGCGCGCGACCACCAGTGCACCGCCTTCCTCGGGAAGACCCTGGCCCGGGGCATGGCTACGTCGCAAATGGACGTCATTGCGCCACGGAACCAATGGGCCTCCCCATTCCCGTCGACTGGCCCGGCCGGTGTTGCTGGCCAGGCCACGACGTGGGCCGCCGCCATCAGAGCGTCCTGGTCGAGGCGCTTCAGCGCCCACCGCGGTCGAGGCGAACCTTCATCGGCGGGGCGACGACGGAGTGTCGATGGTGGGGCGGCGGAGAGGTCGAGAACTATGTATCTGTGGTCAGACAACGTCTCGACCCCTTCCGCCACCCTCCACCCCGTAATACGGCGCGCGGCCTGGGGCGTTGCCCACGAAAGGTCAACGATGGACCCCCCGTTATGCCGCACGCACGTATGGACCGAGCCCGTGTTCAGGAGACGGAGCTCCAGTCCCGCCGCCCAATCCAGCACCTCCCGGCCCCTCGAATCAGTCCCGGGGGAACCCCAAGCCGTGGCCTTGGCATTAAAGTCCCCCAGGACCAGCACCGGACGGGGATGGCAGCGGGAGACGCATCTCCCTACCCCGTCCAGATACTGCTCAAACTCTTCGAGGGACCACCTTGGAGGTGCGTATATCGCCACAACCGCGGTGCCGCCCCAATCGACGGCCACGTATCCCAGGCCGCGCTCGATAAGCGAGCACGGCGGGGACCCCGGCCTCCCAGCCCAAATAATCGCGGCGGAGCCAATCGAGTCCCCCATCCAGTGTGGATGTTTGGGGACCCTGTGCGGCTCCGCCACGACTGCCAACCCGGCACCCCGCTCGGCCAGGCATTGAAACAGGAGATCCTGCGCTCTGGCCGAGCAGTTGAGGTTAACTTGTATTATCGGGCCCGGGGGCCCCATTACACAGCCGTGTCCATCGCCGTCACGGCCGCGGATCCGGTGGCGTCTGGGACTTTAGTGGCCCCATCCGCCCACGCGGGCGCGGCGGTAGCATCAGGCGGTGCCGCCTTTCCGTTGCTGACCACGGTGGTCGCTGCCTTGGCCATCGTGGTTTCCTTCCCTTTTTTATTGAATCTGGCAGACGACCTTTGGCCGCCTACCTTGCCTCGCCTCGCACTGGCAGGACATGCCCGGCTGCCGAGGCGGTGACCAGAAGGCCTGCCCGCGCCCGCACAAAGCGGACAATTGGGCGTGGCCGTACAGGCTGCCACCTTATGGTCCCGACTGCCGCATCTATAGCAGCAGTCGGACCTATCCTCGGCCGAAGTGCACCGCTGACTGGTGTGGCCAACACCAAGGCAACGGTAACACTGCAGAGGCCGGGCACTCAGGGCCTCCACGGCTGCCTGGGTCCAGCCGACAGTTATCCGGCCCGCGACAGCAACCTTGCGAGCGGCCGCGGCAGGACATCGGACCCAGAGGGTGCCCAATCCCGAGGGGGAAGACCGGATTTCGCCGGTATTGATGTCCCCCTCGCTGCACCCGCCCACGCGGGCAACAGCCGCAGCGACCTCCGCCGGTGTGGTCGAATCGACCAGGCCGCGCACCCTAAGGTCAGCTTTTTTGACCGGACGCGCGACCTTTACGCCGGTGCCTGCCAGCGCTTCCGCCACTTTTGTGGCGAGGACGGTGGCCTTGGCGGCCCCATCGGTGCCAGGGACCTCCAAAATTAACCCCCCAGTCACCGCCCTTCGCGGCCTCAGCGAGGCGATGCCAATTTCTGCCAGGTCCACCTTGGACCTGGCAGTGGCCATCGCCTGCGCGTAAGTAATGTCCACGCCAGACGGAACCGTTATGGTAACCGCTGCTGTGCGTGGCGGTCGAGGAGGCAGGGGTGTCTTCCTGGGGGCCGCCGGGACCACCCGTCCTTTTTTATTCGCGGCCGCATTGGCCTTGGCAGCCGCCTTTTTGGCCTTCCGGCCAACCACCTGGGACCACGCCTCCTGGGGTGGAGGCGCGGCGGAGTGTGGGGCCAATTCTGCTCGCGGTCGAGCGGGCTCCGTCTGGGCCGCTTTAGCCGCCTCAGCTTTCCCACCTTTCTTCTTCTTCTTCGCCCTGCGCCCCGCCCTGTCCGAAGACTGTGAGGGGACGGACGGCCCAGGGGCCACCGATCGCAGGGCCGAGTCCGTTCGCGGCGCGAGCTCCTTCCTGAATGACGCCAATTTGGCGTCTATCAGGGCGCCTATTTGCGCCAGAAAATCTGCGGGCGCAGCCGCAGGTGGTGGCGAGGACTTTTCTTGCCCGGAGCGATGGCAATCCCGGGCGCCGACGATCGGCGGCGATACTGAGCCCTCTCCCGGGCGCCGTGGCGGAGGCATTGCGGCAGCAGCCGTTCTCGCCTCCACCACCTGCCGGAGCCGGGCCACCTCCGCCTGCAGCTCCGTCATTTGCCCCCTGAGGACGGCATTTTCGGCCTCCAGGACACGCGTGGCGTCGGTAGCCGACCTCACTGCCAGCTCGGACACCCCTACCCTGCCGTTTAAGGCGGCCACCCTCAGGGCGCGGGCCAAGTTGCCCTTCAGCCCCTTTGACACACCGGAGATCCTGGCCACCTCATCCAGGCTCTCCAATATAGCGGCCGCGACATCCCGCGTCGGACGGTTGCGGAAATTTTCCGCGATATCCGTCTCGTCCGGGAGCGGGACGCTCGACCGCGATGGTCTCGGCACGGGGGCACCCGGGTCGAATATCGCCGCCACCTCCCTTGCCTCGGCCTCCAACTGCGAGGCCTCGGCCAGCCTAAGTTTGGCCTCTGCGAGGCCAACATATTCGCCGGTCGTCGGCGGCCGTCCTCTCTTCCTCGCTGACGACGAGCCCGGGACACTCTGCGATGAGTGGTTTGAGGAGACAGAGAAATCTGACTCCTCCCCCTCATCGCACTCACCAAGGCCCGCTGCGGTCCTCTTTTTGCCGCGTGTTGCAGAGTGCCTACGCGACACCGGCTCAGTACATCTTTTGAGGCGCACGATAGGCCCGCGCACCTCCACCTCACGCTCGTTTCCCCCCTCCCCGGTTATTTGTGAAAAAGAATCCATAATTGGTCCCACGAGTGTGATCGGAAAGAAGGTCACCCCGGGCAGAGCCGCCATACCCGGGGAAGGCTAATACACCCGGGGGTCGCCAGGTACCCCGGGGTTGTCCGCTAAAGATTGGTGCACCCACCAACCATAGCTGGCGCTTACGCCAGCTACACCCTCATCACCGCGCAACACTGCTTGGGGCTAGGGATTTTTTAGAGAGGTTGTCATCCTCGCGGCCCGGCCGGTTAAGGCAAGACCCCCGTTCCTGTAAAACATGACCACAGGTTTACGGTATGTGTCCGACTTTAGTTGGCCCCTCACCTCAAGCCACTCCGGCATGGTAGAACCTGCCAGGGAATAAATTCCCCGCCGGCACAGCCTTGAGGATCATTAGGGCACGAAGCCCCCCCACCACGACAAGGTAGCGGACATGGGGGGGAACCTTTTTTTTTTTTTTTTTATTTTACGTGGAGGAAATCTGCTCGCCAGACACCCCCGCCCCGCCCGGGGGAGCGGGACGAGGGTAGTGTGGGGTTTGACCCACTAAAACCTCCACGGCGACCTGAGGACGCAGGACCGATCGCTGGCGATTCAACGGGGGAGCCACGGGAACTCTTGAAGAACACTACCGCGGCTCCCCCTCGCCTGGCCGGCCATCAAGATGGTAACGATGGCCGGCCGCGTCCCGGGGGGACTAAATAAAATAAATAAATCCTCCCCCCTAAAATCCATTTAAATTCAGCGGCGCGAGGGGTCGCACCCCGCACCGCCCCGACACGGCGACCGCGCGATAGGTGACCAGGGCCCCCGCCCTGATCACAGCGGCCGCCGGGGGGACGACGAGTATATTGGAGGAGGATTACAGTTAACCCTCGCCTCCTTCAGGCGACTCGTCATCCCCCACTCCCAACAGTGGAGGTCCTCCTCTGTTGGCGGGCGGCGGGCAATGAAACCAGCATGTTCTGGTACACCCGCCGCCCGCCTACTCTCAGCTGCCCGGGGTTTCTCGGCGTGGGCGCGCACGCCGTCCCCGGGCACGTCGGGCGGGATCTGTAAGCTCCCGATCCCGCTCGGCAGCCTCCTTCCGCGACATAACCTCCTCGCAGAAAGAGATTGCTGCCGCCCACTTCCCCGGGCCCTCCAGCATGGCCCCAACTAGGCTGGAGAGTGCGAGGTCGCGGCCGACTTCCCGTTTTAGGACTCGGCGCAGCGCTGAAAAGGCGGGACATTCCTCCAGCGTGTGCTGCGCCGAGTCTTCCTCCGCGCCACAATGGTGGCACACCGTCGTCGCTTCCCGCCCGATGCGACACAGGTAGACACCGAAGCAGCCATGCCCGGTGAACACCTGCGTCGCTCGGTAGGAGAGCCTGCCATGCCGTCTCTCCCGCCACGAGGTGAAGTGCGGCAGGAGAGCCCCGGCGACGCGCTCGCCGGCGTGGGAGCAAAGCTCGGCACGCCATCTGGCGAGCGCTAGTCGCCGGGCCTGGAGCTCGAAGCCCTCGACCGTCTCTCGCTCCGGCGGAGCCCCTCGAGCACGGCTGGCGATGCTTGTGCGCCTATAAACATAGGCGCGCACCGCCGCTTGAAGCTCGAAGGGAAGTTCTCCCGCCAGAGCAAGCGCCGCCACGGTAGACGTGGTGCGGTAACCTCTTATGAGGCGGATGGCCATCCGCCTCTGCAGCCGGCGCAACAACAGCGTGTTGCGCCGGCTGGTCATCACGTACGGCGCCCATATTGGGGCACCGTATAAGGCCATAGACCGCACCACGCCCAGGTATAGGCGGCGCACCAAATCTCCCGGTCCCCCGAGGTTGGGCAGCAGGCGGCCCAAAGAGGCCGCCGCCTTTTCGACTCGGGGGACGAGACGGTCGAGATGCGCATCGAAGCTCCAGCGGCTGTCGAGGATCAGTCCGAGATATTTCAACTCGGACTTCACCTCGACGCAGGCTTCTCCAACCCGGATCCACGATCTGGCCGGTGGCCGAGACCGAGGCCGTCCGTGGAACCAGACAGCCTCGGCCTTCTCCGGGGCTATTTTCAGCCCCAGATCGCAGATCCTCGCGACGACGGCTGCCACCGCAACCTCTGCTCGTCGGATGGTCCTCTCGAAGGTACTCCCGACGGCGACCACCAACGTGTCGTCCGCGTAGCAGACGAGGGTGGCACCGTCGGGCAGGGAGGCCTTTTCCAGGACCGCGTTGTAACCCAGGTCCCACAGGAGCGGTCCTAAAACGGACCCCTGCGGGACCCCGCGATCCACTTCCCTCCGTATCATCCCGTACCGGCCCGGGTATTCGACCCACCTGTCCCGCAGGTAGGCTCCGATCACCCGCCTCAGATAGGGAGGCACCTGGTGATCGACGAGGGCCTCCCTAATGGCGGACCAGGGCAGGGTGTTGAACGCATTGACGATGTCAATGGACACCGCCAAGCACACCCCGCCCCTTGCCACGGCATTGTCCGAGAGGGACTTGAGACGGTCGATGGCGTCGACCGTTGATCGCCCCTCCCGGAAGCCAAACTGGCAGTCCGCCAGATCGGGGCCGTCGCGGGACAGGTGTCTGGAGAGGCGGGCAACAATGATCTTCTCGAAGATCTTGCCCGCCTCATCCAGGAGACAAATGGGCCGGTACGCGGAGGGAGAATCACCCGGCCTCCCATCCTTCCTCAAGAGGACCATCCGACTTTCTCTCCATAGGTCGGGGAACGTCCCCGACCTCAGGAGCCCAGAGTAGAGGCTCCTCAGCCTCTCCCCCAGGACGCTCGCGGCGAGCAACCAGACCCGGCCGGGGATACCGTCCGGCCCCGGGGCTGTATTCTTGCCCCGGAGCCATTTGACGACCCCGGCCATCTCCTCCGGCACGACCTCAAGATCCGGGGACCACTCATGTTCCTCTGGCTCAGGGACGGGCCGGGACGCCTCCCCGCTAACGGGGAATAAAGCGCCCACGACCCGCCCGAGCAGCCCCGGATCCAGGCTCTCCGTCACGGGGGGCGCCCAGGGACGCAATCGTCCCAATGCCATCTTGTATGGGCGCCCCCACGGATCTCGGTTCAGAGAGCCGAGGAGATCGCGCCAGGCCTGGTCCTTCGCTCGCCTGATGGCCAGCTGCAGGGCGACCACCTTCTCCCGATATCGCCCATACAGCTGGGCAGCCAGCACGTCGTCCGTACGTCGTCGTCGACGGGCGCGAGCGTACCGGCGTCGCGCGCGGACGCACTCGGTGCGTAATTCCGCTATTTCGCGCGACCACCAGTACACCGCCTTCCTCGGGAAGACCCTAGCCCGGGGCATGGCGACGTCGCACATCGACGTCATTGCGCCCCGGAACCAATGGGCCTCCCCATTCCCGTCGACTGGCCCGGCCGGTGTTGCTGGCCAGGCCACGACGTGTGCTGCCGCCATCAGAGCGTCCTGGTCGAGGCGCTTCAGCGCCCACCGCGGCTGAGGCGAACCTTCATCGGCGGGGCGACGACGGGGTGTCGATGGTGGGGTGGCGGAGAGGTCGAGAACTATGTATCTATGGTCAGACAACGTCTCGACCCCTTCCACCACCCTCCACCCCGTAATACGGCGCGCGGCCGGGGGCGTTGCCCACGAAAGGTCAACGATGGACCCCCCGTTATGCCGCACGCACGTATGGACCGAGCCCGTGTTCAGGAGACGGAGCTCCAGTCCCGCCGCCCAATCCAGCACCTCCCGGCCCCTCGAGTCAGTCCCGGGGGAACCCCAAGCCGTGGCCTTGGCATTGAAGTCCCCCAGGACCAGCACCGGACGGGGATGGCAGCGGGAGACGCATCTCCCTACCCCGTGCAGATACTGCTCAAACTCTTCGAGGGACCACCTTGGAGGTGCGTATATCGCCACAACCGCGGTGCCGTCCCAATCAACGGCCACGTATCCCAGGCCGCGCTCGATAAGCGAGCACGGCGGGGACCCCGACCTCCCAGCCCAAATAATCGCGGCGGAGCCAATCGAGTCCCCCATCCAGTGTGGATGTTTGGGGACGTTGTGCGGCTCCGCCACGACTGCCAACCCGGCACCCCGCTCGGCCATGCATTGAAACAGGAGATCCTGCGCTCTGGCCGAGCAGTTGAGGTTAACTTGTATTATCGGGCCCGGGGGCCCCATTACACAGCCGTGTCCATCGCCGTCACGGCCGCGGATGCGGTGACGTCTGGGACTTTAGTGGCCCCATCCGCCCACGCGGTCGCGGCGGTAGCATCAGGCGGTGCCGCCTTTTCGTTGCTGGCCACGGTGGTCGCTGCCTTGGCCATCGTGGTTTCCTTCCTCTTTTTATTAAATCTGGCAGACGGCCTTTGGCCGCCTCCCTTGCCTCGCCCCGCACTAGCAGGACATGCCCGGCTGCCGAGGCGGTGACCAGACGGCTTGCCCGCCCCCGCACAAAGGGGACAATTGGGCGTGGCCGTACAGGCTGCCACCTTATGGTCCCGACTGCCGCATCTATAGCAGCAGTCGGACCTATCCTCGGCCGAAGTGCACCGCTGACTGGTGTGGCCAACACCAAGGCAACGGTAGCACTGCAGAGGCCGGGAACTCAGGGCCTCCACGGCTGCCTGGGTCCAGCCGACGGTTATACGGCCCGCGACAGCAACCTTGCGAGCGGCCGCGGCAGGACATCGGACCCAGAGGGTGCCCAATCCCGAGGGGGAAGACCGGATTTCGCCGGTGTTGATGTCCACCTCGCTGCACCCGCCCACGCGGGCAACAGCCGCAGCGACCTCCGCCGGCGTGGTCGAATCGACCAGGCCGCGCACCCTAAGGTCAGCTTTTTTGACCGGACGCGCGACCTTTACGCCGGTGCCTGCCAGTGCTTCCGCCACTTTTGTGGCGAGGACGGTGGCCTTGGCGGCCCCATCGGTACCAGGGACCTCCAAAATTAACCCCCCAGTCACCGCCCTTCGCGGCCTCAGCGAGGCGATGCCAATTTCTGCCAGGTCCACCTTGGACCTGGCAGTGGCCAACGCCTGCGCGTAAGTAATGTCCACGCCAGACGGAACCGTTATGGTAACCGCTGCTGTGCGTGGCGGTCGAGGAGGCAGGGGTGTCTTCCTGGGGGCCGCCGGGACCACCCGTCCTTTTTTATTCGCGGCCGCAGTGGCCTTGGCAGCCGCCTTTTTGGCCTTCCGGCCAACCACCTGGGACCACGCCTCCTGGGGTGGAGGCGCGGCAGAGGGTAGCGCCGATTCTGATCGCGGTCGAGCGGGCTCCGTCTGGGCCGCTATAGCCGCCCCAGCTTTCCCACCTTTCTTCTTCTTCTTCGCCCTGCGCCCCACCCTGTCCGAAGACTGTGAGGGGACGGACGGCCCAGGGGCCACCGATCGCAGGGCCGAGTCCGTTCGCGGCACGAGCTCCCTCCTGAGTGACGCCAATTTGGCGTCTATCAGGGCGCCTATTTGCGCCAGAAAATCTGCGGGCGCAGCCGCAGGTGGTGGCGAGGACTTTTCTTGCCCGGAGCGATGCCAATCCCGGGCGCCGACGAACGGCGGCGATACTGAGCCCTCTCCCGGGCGTGGCGGCGGAGGCATTGCGGCAGCAGCCGTTCTCGCCTCCACCACCTGCCGGAGCCGGGCCACCTCCGCCTGCAGCTCCGTCATTTGCCCCCTGAGGACGGCATTCTCGGCCTCCAGGACACGCGTGGCGTCGGTAGCCGACCTCACTGCCAGCTCGGACACCCCCACCCTGCCGTTTAAGGCGGCCACCCTCAGGGCGCGGGCCAAGTTGCCCTTCAGCCCCTTTGACACGCCGGAGATCCTGGCCACCTCATCCAGGCTCTCCAATATAGCGGCCGCGACATCCCGCGTCGGACGGTTGCGGAAATTTTCCGCGATATCCGTCTCGTCCGGGAGCGGGACGCTCGACCGCGATGGTCTCGGCACGGGGGCACCCGGGTCGAATATCGCCGCCACCTCCCTTGCCTCGGCCTCCAACTGCGAGGCCTCGGCCAGCCTAAGTTTGGCCTCTGCGAGGCCAACATATTCGCCGGTCGTCGGCGGCCGTCCTCTCTTCCTCGCCGACGAAGAGCCCGGGACACTCTGCGATGAGTGGTGGGAGGAGACAGAGAAATCTGACTCCTCCCCGTCATCGCACTCACCAAGGCCCGCTGCGGTCCTCTTTTTACCGCGTGTTGCAGAATGCCTCCGCGACACCGGCTCTGCACATCTTTTGAGGCGCACGATAGGCCCGCGCACCTCCACCTCACGCTCGTTTCCCCCCTCCCCGGTTATTTGTTTAAAAGAATCCATAATTGGTCCCACGAGTGTGGTCGGAAAGAAGGTCACCCCGGGCAGAGCCGCCATACCCGGGGAAGGCTAATACACCCGGGGGTCGCCAGGTACCCCGGGGTTGTCCGCTAAAGATTGGTGCACCCACCAACCATAGCTGGCGCTTACTCCAGCTACACCCTCATCACCGCGCAACACTGCTTGGGGCTAGGGATTTTTTAGAGAGGTTGTCATCCTCGCGGCCCGGCCGGTTAAGGCAAGACCCCCGTTCCTGTAAAACATGACCACAGGTTTACGGTATGTGTCCGACTTTAGTTGGCCCCTCACCTCAAGCCACTCCGGCATGGTAGAACCTGCCAGGGAATAAATTCCCCGCCGGCACAGCCTTGAGGATCATTAGGGCACGAAGCCCCCCCACCACGACAAGGTAGCGGACACGGGGGGGACCTTGACATAACCTTTTTTTTTTTTTTTTTATTTTACGTGGAGGAAATCTGCTTGCCAGACACCCCCGCCCCGCCCGGGGGAGCGGGACGAGGGTAGTGTGGGGTTTGACCCACTAAAACCTCCACGGCGACCTGAGGACGCAGAACCGATCGCTGGCGATTCAACGGGGGAGCCACGGGAACTCTTGAAGAACACTACCGCGGCTCCCCCTCGCCTGGCCGGCCATCAAGATGGTAACGATGGCCGGCCGCGTCCCGGGGGGAAATAAAATAAATCCTCCCCCCTAAAATCCATTTAAATTCGGCGGCGCGAGGGGTCGCACCCCGCACCGCCCCGACACGGCGACCGCGCGATAGGTGACCAGGGCCCCCGCCCTGATCACAGCGGCCGCCGGGGGGACGACGAGTATATTGGAGGAGGATTACAATTAGTCCTCGCCTCCTTCAGGCGACCCGTCATCCCCCACTCCCAACAGTGGACGTCCTCCTCTGTTGGCGGGCGGCGGGCAATGAAACCAGCATGTACTGGTACACCCGCCGCCCGCCTACTCTCAGCTGCCCGGGGTTTCTCGGCGCGGGCGCTCACGCCGCCCCCGGGCACGTCGGGCGGGATCTGTAAGCTCCCGATCCCGCTCGGCAGCCTCCTTCCGCGACATAACCTCCTCGCAGAAAGAGATTGCTGCCGCCCACTTCCCCGGGCCCTCCAGCATGGCCCCAACTAGGCTGGAGAGTGCGAGGTCGTGGCCGACTTCTCGTTGTAGGACTCGGCGCAGCGCTGAAAAGGCGGGACATTCCTCCAGCGTGTGCTGCGCCGAGTCTTCCTCCGCGCCACAGTGGTGGCACACCGTCGTCGCTTCCCGCCCGATGCGACACAGGTAGACACCGAAGCAGCCATGCCCGGTGAACACCTGCGTCGCTCGGTAGGAGAGCCTGCCATGCCGTCTCTCCCGCCACGAGGTGAAGTGCGGCAGGAGAGCCCCGGGGACGCGCTCGCCGGCGTGGGAGCAAAGCTCGGCACGCCATCTGGCGAGCGCTAGTCGCCGGGCCTGGAGCTCGAAGCCCTCGACCGTCTCACGCTCCGGCGGGGCCCCTCGAGCACGGCTGGCGATGCTAGTGCGCCTATAAACATAGGCGCGAACCGCCGCCTGAAGCTCGAAGGGAAGTTCTCCCGCCAGAGCAAGCGCCGCCACGGTAGACGTGGTGCGGTACCCTCTTATGAGGCGGATGGCCATCCGCCTCTGCAGCCGGCGCAACAACAGCGTGTTGCGCCGGCTGGTCATCACGTACGGCGCCCATATTGGGGCACCGTACAAGGCCATAGACCGCACCACGCCCAGGTATAGGCGGCGCACCAAATCTCCCGGTCCCCCGAGGTTGGGCAGCAGGCGGCCCAAAGAGGCCGCCGCCTTTTCGACTCGGGGGACGAGACGGTCGAGATGCGCATCGAAGCTCCAGCGGCTGTCGAGGATCAGTCCGAGATATTTCAACTCGGACTTCACCTCGACGCAGGCTTCTCCAACCCGGATCCACGATCTGGCCGGTGGCCGAGACCGAGGACGTCCGTGAAACCAGACAGCCTCGGCCCTCCCCGGGGCTATTTTCAGCCCCAGATCGCGGACCCTCGCGACGACGGCTGCCACCGCAACCTCTGCTCGTCGGATGGTCCTCTCGAAGGTACTCCCGACGGCGACCACCAACGTGTCGTCCGCGTAGCAGACGAGGGTGGCACCGTCGGGCAGGGAGGCCTTTTCCAGGACCGCGTTGTAACCCAGGTCCCACAGGAGCGGTCCTAAAACGGACCCCTGCGGGACCCCGCGGTCCACTTCCCTCCGTATCATCCCGTACCGGCCCGGGTATTCGACCCACCTGTCCCGCAGGTAGGCTCCGATCACCCGCCTTAGATAGGGAGGCACCTGGTGATCTACGAGGGCCTCCCTAATGGCGGACCAGGGCAGGGTGTTGAACGCATTGACGATGTCAATGGACACCGCCAAGCACACCCCGCCCCTTGCCACGGCATTGTCCGAGAGGGACTTGAGACGCTCGATAGCGTCGACCGTCGATCGCCCCTCCCGGAAGCCAAACTGGCAGTCCGCTAGATCGGGGCCGTCGCGGGACAGGTGTCTGGAGAGGCGGGCAACAATGATCTTCTCGAAGATCTTGCCCGCCTCATCCAGGAGACAAATGGGCCGGTACGCGGAGGGAGAATCCCCCGGCCTCCCATCCTTCCTCAAGAGGACCATCCGACTTTCTCTCCATAGGTCGGGGAACGTCCCCGACCTCAGGAGCCCAGAGTAGAGGCTCCTCAGCCTCTCCCCCAGGACGCTCGCGGCGAGCAACCAGACCCGGCCGGGGATACCGTCCGGCCCCGGGGCGGTGTTCTTGCCCCGGAGCCATTTGACGACCCCGGCCATCTCCTCCGGCGCGACCTCAAGATCCGGGGACCACTCATGTTCCTCTGGCTCAGGGACGGGCCGGGACGCCTCCCCGCTAACGGGGAATAAAGCGTCCACGACCCGCCCGAGCAGCCCCGGATCCAGGCCCTCCGTCACGGGGGGCGCCCAGGGACGTAATCGTCCCAATGCCATCTTGTATGGGCGCCCCCACGGATCTCGGTTCAGAGAGCCGAGGAGATCGCGCCAGGCCTGGTCCTTCGCTCGCCTGATGGCCAGCTG